>NC_041393.1:358572815-358625239 GCF_002162155.2 Triticum dicoccoides
ATATATGTATCATTTGAGGAGGTGGTTGTCCATCGCCCCGTGGGTGGTGGTTCCTGTTCTTCTCCTACATCGTCGTCCACACCATCGATGTGTTCAGAGTCGAAATCAAGCACGTCAGTCAAATCATCGACCGTGGCTATGAAGTGGGTGGTGGGTGGGCAACGAATTCCCTCGTCACCAGCTTCCCACTCGAGCCGGACATAGTTCGGCCAAGAGTCTCCTGACAAAGAGAGAGACTTTAACGAGTTTAGCATGTCGCCAAAGGGCGAGTGCTGGAAAATATCCACAGCGGTGAACTCCATTACCGGAGCCCAACCAGATTCGGCGGGCTCGGGGGTGCGCGGACTGGAACCTACAGCCGGACACAAGTCCGGGGGTCCGGTGTTACAGGCTTCCTTGGGGTGAAGTCTATGTTCGGCTCTACCACCGATGAGGGTGCGGCCTCCGGGGCGGGGTCCATCCACCCGTCCCCGGGCGACGCAATCTGCCCTGGATTTAGGTCCGGGGCTCCTGTAGGTGCGGTATCTCGAGTATTGTCCGACAGCAGGTCTAAGTCGTGCTCATCGTGACTGTTCGACGCTCCTTGTGTAGGCCCGAACCCGTCAAAGATCAAGTCTCCGCGGATATTGGCCGTGTAATTCAAGTTTCCGGACCTGACATGATTGCCAGGGGCGTAGCTGTCGATCTGCTCCAGATGGCCGAGCGAATTGGCCCGCAGTGCGAAGCCGCCGAACACGAAGATCTGTCCAGGGAGAAAAGTCTCACCCTAGACCGCGTTGTTGTTGATGATTGAAGGAGCCATCGAGCCTTGCAGCGACGACACAGAGGAAATCTCAATGAAAGCACCAATGTCGGTGTCAAAACCGGCGGATCTCTGGTAGGGGGTCCAGATCTGTGCGTCTAAGGCTAATGGTAACAGGAGGCAAGGGACGCAATGTTTTACCCAGGTTTGGGCCCTCTCGATGGAGGTAAAATCCTACTTCCTGCTTGATTGATCTTGATGATATGAGTATTACAAGAGTTGATCTACCACGAGGTCGTAGAGGCTAAACCCTAAGAGCTAGCCTATGATGATTATGATTATTATGATCGTCCCTATATGGACCAAACCCTCCGGTTTATATAGACACTGGAGGGGGCTAGGGTTTACATAGAGTCGGTTACAAAGAAGGAAATCTAATATCCGGATCGCCAAGCTTGTCTTCCACGCAAAGGAGAGTCCCACCCGGACACGGGACGAAGTCTTGAGTCTTGTATCTTCATGGTTCATCAGTCCGGCCAAAGTATATAGTACGGCTGTCCGGATACCCCTTAATCCAGGACTCCCTCACCCATGAATAGATATCAATGTGAGTGAGTAGGGATTGCCATGCAAGGGATGCACTAGAGCTACAAGTTTATGAAAGCACAAAAAGAAACTAAGTGAGTGTGCATCCAGCTCGCTTGCTCACGAAGACCTAGGGCAATTTGAGGAAGGCCATCATAGGAATACACAAGCCAAGTTCTATAATGAAAAATTCCCACTAGTATATGAAAGTGACAACATAGGAGACTCTCTATCATGAAGATCATGGTGCTACTTTGAAGCACAAGTTTGGTAAAAGGATAGTAGCATTGCCCCTTCTCTCTTTTTCCCTCATTTTTTGGGCCTTCTCCTTTTTTGGCCTCTTTTTTTATTTTTATTTTTCGTCTGGAGTCTCATCCCGACTTGTGGGGGAATTATAGTCTCCATCATCCTTTCCTCATTGGGACAATGATCTAATAATGAAGATCATCACACTTTTATTTACTTACAACTCAAGAATTACAACTCGATACTTAGAACAAAATATGACTCTATATGAATGCCTCCAGCGGTGTACCGTGATGTGCAATGAATCAGGAGTGACATGTACGAAATAATTATGAAAGGTGGCTTTACCACAAATACGATGTCAACTACATGACCATGCAAAGCAGTATGACGATGATGAAGCGTGTCATAATAAACGGAACGGTAGAAAGTTGCATGGCAATATATCTCGGAATGGCTATGGAAATGCCATAATAGGTAGGTATGGTGGCTGTTTTGAGGAAGGTATATGGTGGGTGTATGGTACCGGCGAAAGTTGCACGGCACTAGAGAGGCTAGCAATGGTGGAAGGGCGAGAGTGCGTATAATCCATGGACTCAGCATTAGTCATAAAGAACTCACATACTTATTGCAAAAATCTATTAGTCATCGGAACAAAGTACTATGCGTTGATGAACTAGGGTTTGAGAGGATATGTTGTTGTTGAATATGTTGATGGAGATAGCCCTCCCCAAGATGGGAGAGTTGTTGGTGATGATGATGACAATGATTTCCCCCTCCGAGAGGGAAGTTCCCCCGGTGGAATCGCTTCGCCGGAGTGCAAAAGTGCTCCTGCCCAGGTTCCGCCTCGAGTCGGCGGCGCTTTGTCCCAAAAGTCCTCTCCTATTTTTCTAGGTCAAAATGACTTATGTACCAGAAGAGGGGCACCGGAGGTGGGCTGAGGTGAGCATAACCCACCAGGGCACGCCTGGGCTCCCTGGTGCGCCCAGGTGGGTTGTGCCCACCTGGTGGGGCCCCTCTGGTACTTATTTGCTCCAAAAATCCTCATTTATTCCATAAAAATCCTCGTGAAGTTTCAGCTCATTTGAAGTTGTGCAGAATAGGTATCCTGACATAGCTTTTCTAGGTCCAGATTTCTAACTGCCGAAATTCTCCCCCTTTGTGTGTACCTTGCATATTATAAGAGATAAGGCATTAGAATTACTCCAAAAAGCATCATTATGCAATAAAAAACATAAATAACAGTAGGTAAACATGATGCAAAATGGACATATCAAGCGGCGTAATCGTTTGGGATGTCTCTCTGATCAGAAACGTAACGTCGAGATGTAACATGTGGGACTGGGGTGGCTTCTCATACATTTATTCTATGGCGATCGTCAGTAGCCACTCGCCCATCCCCGACGCTTTCTAGGTCGTGTGGGAAGGACCCCCCTATCATGCACACCCACTTGGCGACGGTTCCAAATGCCGTCGTGGAAAGGGGTTAAAAACCGTTTGTATAGCACCTTACAGTACCAGTGGTAGTTCTTCGTGGGCTTCGACGATTAGCTTGGGAATCCTAGACAGAGGTCTGGTTCCTTTGGAGGGTCTTGTAGGTAGACATGCTATCTAGCCTTCTCTCTTTTCAGATGTCTGTACTCAGACATGTTTATGCTTTCGCTTGGCTTGTATGACTCTGTGCGAAGGGTCATGAGACTCACTACTTGTAATAAATACTATGATGGCTCTTCTGGGCCTTTATCTATATGAGTTGTTGAGTTATGTTGTGATGCCACGTTGTACAACGCATACTTCATGTTATGCGCACGTGTAACATGTATTGCTATGTGTGGGTTCCGACATCTAGTAGTTTATCCTTGGTAGCCTTCCTTATGGGGAAATGTCTCCTGGTGCTTCCACGGAGCCATGGTAGTTCGCTACTGCTCCGAAACACTCAGGTTGGCCGGCATGTATCCTTCTTTGTTCATGTATCTCTCCCTTCAGGGAAATTTCGTGCGTTGTACCTTTTAAGTCCTTGTAGCTTGCTACGACTTGGGTTCTTACGTTGAATACCGACACATTCATTGCTGGGTTATGTATGCCTGTCCCTATAAGTTTGTGCCACCTTGGCTTCATGACTAGTCATGTCGGCCCGGGTTCGCTGTCATATGGATGCTAGCGACACAATCATATACATGATCCAAAAGGCGCAAACGGTCCCAGCCTAGGTAAGGTTGCAGCCGTTGGAATACCGTGCATGAGGCCACAAAGTGATATGATGTGTTACATGCTAGATCAGTGTGACTTAGGATCGGGGTCCTGACATCTGGCGCCGTGGTGGCGTCGATGGCAGGCTTGGCAAGGTCGATGTGTCAGTATCTATTCTGAAGATGGACAGGTTGGAAGATGGTGGCGGTGGCCTCTGGGAGTGCGTCGGACTGGTGTTTCCCTAGACCCGGCAAGAGGCTTGGTTGGGGCCTCCGGCTTTAGATGTTAGGCTTTAGTGCGATGTCTGTTTGGTATTTGGCTCGGACATTCGACACCCCTTCATCAAGTGGATAGCAGTAGCGATAGATGTTGCCAAGATGGTGGCTTCAGACTTACTGATGTATTACTTTGTATGGTCTTTGTGAATAATTAATAAAATGACTTCATGCATTGTCCAGATGCAGAGGCCGGGGTGTCATCCTTCTTTTCTAAAAAAAACTAGCTGGGTCACCCATGCATTTGCGCGGCTAGATTTCATACATATAGTTATATTTGATACTCCCTCAATTACATAATGTAATGCCTATAGTGTTTTATATATAGTCAAACATAGTAAATTTTGACCAAGTTCATAGAGAAAAATATCAATATCTACAATACCAGAAATATACGATACGAAAATATGTCTCATGATCTATCTATAATGATATGTGTTTGGTATTTCGTTACGGAAACATGCTTCATGGAAGTTTGTATATAGTATTGTAGTTCCACCGTTATATGAAGTGTATATTCGTTTTTGTCCATATTTCTAATTCGAACTAACTGGAGGCTTAAGACTGATAATGAAGCACGAATGCAGTTAGTAGTTTGATACATTTTCTATTATGTAAAATAAAATTATTGCATAGTTGGCGTATGTGTCGCTTCCGTGCGAAGTGAAGATTATACCAACTCCAATACATTTTTTCTTTATTATACTTATCAAATATATCCCGAGCCTTCCACCGTCTGCACCTCCTACATCCTCTAATTAGTCTCTTTGATTGGCATACATCAAAAGTCGTCATGATTAGATATACTCACATGGTTTAAATCTCTTGTGAGCTAGCCTTCAGGTTGTTGTATATGCTAGGAATATCAGCTAACATACTAATGCAAACAATTTTTTAGAAAACTACTCGACAGTGTCTCAATATGTACACGTGAATATTTCTTATTCGGTAAGATTGTGTGTTGTATATTCAGATGAGTACGTTTAACTTGTCATGTAAAATATATTTATTCCACAATTTTCTATGTAAAGTTGGGGAAAATGCAAAACAAATTAATATCTCTAATTGATAAGTGTACAATAGTAATATTTATTGGATGCTAGTCTGAGTTTTTTATCACCTTCTGTTCACGAAGTCAACTGAAGCGCATGTGGAAAATATTGAAACTAACTCAAGCACTATACCGAGTTCAAGCTATCCATGACGCCAACCATTACATATTCCGGACCAATTCTTCCCTGGTTGTATTCATGTATGATATAAACACGTTTACAATGTGTTTTCCTACAAATATTTTGGCAGCCTTTTATTAGCACTGGACTTTACTGTTGTTTCCACAACACCATGTTCCTTTGCTTGCATGATTAGCTCAATCACACACATATCCCATTGTGATTGATCCGCTGTTTCTTCTTACCATGATGTGCATACCCTGTGATATGTACACATGCAAAGCCCTTCTCAGTTTACCACTTCTCGACCGCCCCCATTTACCATAAACGATCGCCAGAGGACACATATGTACATCAATACATTTGAGGCATATTACGTTGGTCTTTTTTCCTTTATTAGTACAGACTGTAGAGTGTCGAATTGAAATGATATTCATGACATTGAAATTAGTTGTCTTTTGCATCCACCGATTAGAATTATATATATAGTACAGATGATAACGTATCCATCTCTGGGGAGTAAATTTTCTACTTGCCTTTCATTTGTATTTCAAACATCACATATAAAAGTATGTATATTCATCCATATAATAATAAATATTTTATATAGTTCATTTTGAATTAGGCACTAAGGGTTTTTTGCGGGGACGGTACTGAGGTTTTCAGATGTTAAATATTCAACATTTTTAAATTGTACACCTATTTTAATTGCTAATATTAGTTCTCTTTCCAAAATTCATTTGTTAAATATTCAGATTTCTTAAATCATACACCTATCCTAATATTTTAAAACAAAAGAGAGTCACATTCTTTAAACCCTCCATTTATTTCATTTTAAATCGAGCATCTATTTGAGTTTGAAAAAAATTGCGTGCTGCCATCACCCATGATGTGAGGAAATGCAACACGACCGCCATGTGATTGGCCGTAGTGTTTTTATTCTCTCCTCTGGGATTGGCTGTAGCCTGATTGTTATTGTGAACATGCATGTATCAGTACGCCGGAGGATGATTCATCTCTTTCTCTGGTATCTCTACAGTTTCTAAGCTTCCAGGATTTACAGCGCCGCGGTTGATCAAGGCATTTAGCGGCGTTCATGGCCCCACGTGTAAGTTGATATGGGCTTTAGTCGGTTTGACCGCACGTCGGTTCTCTTCCCTTCCGTAAATCCCGATCCCCTTCTGCATTTGCCTTCCACCGTGTCGGCGCCGCCACCGCCATGGCGCTCGCCTCCTCTTTGATGCCGCACCACACCCAGTTGCCCTTCCACCTTCGCTCCTCCTCGCGCCCTCTCCTCCGCGCCGTTGTGCTGGTCGTTGAGCCTCGCCTCTATCGGTCTACGGTGCTGGCGCCCGGATCCGTGGCGGTGCTTGTTCACCTCGGCTCGATGTTCGCAAAAGATTCTTCCTTAACCTCCTCTCCAGCGCCACTAACCACCATCGTGTCACTCGGCTCATCTCTAACTCCACGGCGAGGCAATGGCTAATGACAGTGACGCGAAGGGCATGTAGAGCAGGCGGCGCGGGAAGTTTCCATGACTCAGCTGCACACCAACCCAACGATCACCATGGCGAGCTTGGAACCCCTCCTTGATTTAGGCTACATAATTATCGTCCTAATTTGCTCATAGGTATATGCATTGTGGCCCTCAGAAGCAGGTCTAAGACTCTTAGTGTTATTATGGTGTGAATGGCATGATGAATAACTCAAAATGCAGATCGTGATTTTACAATCACTACTATTATAATCTCCCTCTTTGATGTAGGGTAGAACCCTAGTGGCCCGATCTTTCACGATTGGAGCGGATCCCTACGAAGAACACGAAGAACATGGGGAAGAACGGGAAGAAATCACAAGGGGAAACACTCAAGAACAAGTCCAATCACATATCCTGATGTAGCGTGGAACCCTATAGAGAAGATCTTTCACGAATTGGAGGTGGAATCCCCAAGAACAAGATGAACAAAGAAGGAAAAACAAGAGGAGCACTCAAGAACAAGTCAAATCACACATCCACTAGACAATCAAACACATGAGATCCACAAGGTACATGAACAACAAAGGAAAATAAGATACATGGTAGAGTTCATCCCAAATCCTATGAAGGAGATGAGGGCTTGATGATCTAGATAGATCCTTCCCACAAGGGGGTCTTGAGCTAGGTCACTCCAAGAGGAGGTCTTGATCTCCTAGTGGAGTGGATCCATGGAGCAAAGCTCTCATATGTCTAACATATCCTTTGCTTCGTCTAAATGGAGGAGATGAAGGAATATATATAGTCCTAGGCAAAGAGGGGAATAGGTGGGAGCGAAATGGTAAAACATGGGCAAAGCCCGCAGCATCACACAGGGGGCCCCGTGTGCACGGGGTAAGTGGAGCCCGTGCGCACGGGGTATCCAGAGGACCTGACGCAAGGGCCCGTGCGCACGGGGTCCGTGAGGCCCGTGGACACGGGGGTCCCGTGGGCACGGTACACGCCCGTGCGCACGGGGTCTTCAGGACCGCCAGCCTGGGAGGCCCGTGGGCACGGGGTCGGAGGGGCCCGTGCGCACGGGGTTGCCTGGGAGCTGCTGCCTTCTTCTTGGCGCTTCCCTCTCCGCTTCCAAGCTTCCCTCTTGGATGGTGTAGTAGTTCTCTTGCGCTTGGACTCCTCCATGATGAATGTGTAGCTCCGCTCACACCTAAGTATGCACACGAGAGAGGGGTCAAGTAGTATACCATCCTCGAAGGGTACAAGTGGACACGTGTAAAGGAGATGATTCACCTTTGTATGCATGAAGTAGATGTGGCACGTGTCACTTGTCAAATGGACTCTTGACATGGTGATGTCCATGGGATGCTCCGCATCATCCCCTCCCCCTTGGGAAAGATCCAACCTCGGATCAAAATCCAAATCACCATGGGAAAGAGATGATGGCGTCGTGTAGAAGTGGACGATCACCAAGCATTCGTCATCTTGTAGTTCCAAATGGGCACTCTCCAATGTCGCACCGTCTTGTAATTCCTTCAAAAGGAGCAAAGATAACAAGCACTTGGAAAAACAAATGTGGTTGTCGTAAGAGCAAAACCAAGCATTCAAGAGGTGTTTCACCCAACAAGTGTTATCATCAAGCATAGCATATGGTTTGACAAAGAAGTGTGTCATGGCATTTGAGCATATAAATTGAGCACAATCAAGTATATCATGGGAACAAGCATGCAAATGGGAGGTCAAGATGCAAATATATGTGATAAGTGAACAAGCATCTACCTCAAGGTCATAGCAAGAATGCGCAAAGTGCTCAACAAATGGTCTATGGTATGCATAGGAATCATTCACAACACCAAGTATAGTGAAATGTCTAAACACATGGGGCAAGTGCAAGACAATCCGAGCATAACGTGCATAGGGTGTAGTGAAGATATCGTGGCACTCAACACAATGAAAAGAGCAATTGTTCAACATGTGTGAGGCAATCAAGTCAAGCATGTGATAAGCAAAGGGACATGGCATATGTGAAGAACTAGATGCAACACACAAGGCATATATGTCATCAACCCAAGAAAGCAAGTAATAGTGGAACATGGGTGATGCAACATGGCTAGCTATCATAGTGACCAAGTCAAGCATGCTAGTAGTGTGAAGATGTAACATACTAGAAGAAATCATGGCAATCATGTCATGTGTACAAATAGTGGGCATGAGTAAATCACATGACATAGCACAAGCATAAAAGCAAGATATGAGTAGAATGGCATGGGGCACATGATAAACATGGCAATAGCAACAAAGATCTCCACCAAGCATGCAAATACACATAGGAATATCATAATGGTGCATCATGGGTAAATGCAAGCAAGGGTCACAATTGCATGGTAAAGGCATAGGAGCAAGCATAGCACGCAAAGTGAACACGGTAAAATGAGCATAATGTGAGAAGTGGTAAATGGCCCATAGCCGTGTGAGAGCCAAGTAGAGGAGTTGCGCGTAGTCCTTGCGCGAAGGGGACGTTGGTGAGGGTAGTCCACGGGATCCCAAAGCATCGTTGCTCTCAAGAGCTCGTTTCGTCAACTCTTGGGATTGAGAGGTTGACGAGTATACATGAGTACCTACACAAAACAAAGACAAAGGAAAAATTGTGTGTGCGTGGTAGATGTACACATCATCCATCATGATGCATACGTGCATGTGTCGGTGAGCACAAAATAGCCAATGCTCAAATAAATGAGATGCGTGATATAGAAACATGTCATCCATCATGAGAGGTTTGTTAGTATTTATTGCATAATGGAGACTCAAAGGATGTAACGCATCATGAGAAATGTCGAGAGCATTGTTATTCATCTTATGCATATGGTGCACGCAATCATGGAAATCATGCAAATCATAGGATGGATCAAAATCTCCTAATGGGTATGAGTAAACTATGGGGGTCTCCTCATTAGCAATATCAAAAGCATAATATGGAGAAAATGGGCAACATGGTAAACAATGCATATCCAAAGCTAGGTGGTCATGGCATGGCATATTAGATAAATGATGCAAAGGGAGCATATCAATATCATCACAATAAAAACAAATGCCAATAACCATGGGCTTGTCATCTATGCCATATGTGCAAATTGGGTTTATTTTAATGGCATATGCATAGTCACTATGAAGAGATTGCAAATAAGACATATGGTTGATCTCATGCATAGCATATGACAAGTCAAGCGGATTATCAAACATGATGTGACCAAGAGAATTATCACAAGAAATCCTATGTAACATGGCATCACGACTATTAGACTCCTCATGGCAATCATCAAACTCATCATAAATGGGAAAATCATCGCATGGGGAAATCATACTAGAATGAAGCATGGTAATAGGTGGATCAACATCATGCAAGCAATCAATCTCAAGAATGTCCACTGGTGGGACTAGAGCATCACTGTCACCTTTGTTACCTTTGTCATTCCACTCAAGTGGTGTGGGTGAGGTGGGAAAGACCAAATGGTGGTCATCTTCATCTTGATGGAACCATGTGGGGGGTGCATCATGTTCCACCATGGCCATCGTCATGTCCAAAGGGAGGACGTAGTCATCGCGAATCGGCGCGTCATCATATATGGGACCTAGCACCAAAGAAGAAAACACACTAGGAGTAGAGGTTAAGTCATTAGAAATCATGGTGGCCTCACATGCCGTGTCAACTACCTCACTCACTAAGTGTTGTGGCTCACTCACTCCCTCAAGGATGCACTCACTCATATTGTTGGTGGAGTCACTCAAATGGCGCTCAACCTCACATAGGATGTGTGGCATGCTCTGATGTGTGGGGCTAGTGGTGGTCACACTCATCCTCTCATAGGAAATGCTCTCAATGTCACGTATGGTGGAGTCACTCATGTCACTCATGTGGTGGTGGCTCTCCTCACATGGCAAATGTGGCATCTCGACATATGTGGGTGTCGGAGAGATGTAGGTGCAAATGTCTTCATGCGCGGTCTTGTAGCTTGAATCGGAGGATGAGTCCAATATGGGCACCATCTTCATGTTGTTGAAGAGGCGCTTGTCGCCGTAGTCGAAGGGGATGGCCCTTGCTCGACCGTCTTGTCGCCGTCTTGGTGTTGGAGGTCCATATGATGTGGCACCTCGTAGCTCATCTCCATGACCGAAGGGAGTTTCCCATGCTCGGCCATCGTCCTTGAGGGGCTTCCGAAGATGGAAGTGTCGCCCTCGCTCGTAGGTGGTCGCCTTGGACTTGATGAAGTCGTTGTAGGCGTACTCGTGGGAAGTAGGCAAAGATGCCGTACGTCCAAAGGCGAAGATGCCTCGATAGCACTTGGCGAAGATGCCAAAGTGGTTGGTGTAGCCGTAGCGCCGTCTTGGTGGTGCTCGTCTCGCGGTCTTCTCTTGTGCTTATGAAGCTTCGACTTGGCGTGAAGTAGGGCTTGTTGGGACTTGTGCACTTGCGCTTGTGGAGCATCTTCATGATGATGATGTCGCTGTCGTGCTTAAGCTCGTAGTAGATGTCGTTCGTCGTCGTCGTGCACATGACGCTTGGAGGTGACTTGCCCTTCATGACGATGTTGATCACGAACGTGATGGTGGTCGCCATGTAGATGTGGACGATGACGATTTGCACTTGCGTTGAGGCCGCGCTCCGAAGACTTGTGGCTTGAATGTCACTGCCTTGAAGATGACGAAGGGGAAGAAGACTTGATCAAGGCTCTAATCTCTTCCATCCTCTCATCTTGGTCTTTCTTTTGTGCGGCAAGCTTGTTGTCGATGTAGTCCCTTTTCCTTGCTTCGGAGAGATGAATGTCGATGGAGAGGTTCTCGATGTGCTCTCGCAATCTTGATTGTGCACCTTGTATTTCTTGTTGTAGTCCGAAGATGGACGCTTTTGTGATGTAGTCGTTCACGCCGTCGTTGTTGTTGTAGACGGAGAGGAAATGCCTTGCCTATCCATCACAAGACTCGAGCAAATGTGAGTAGGAAATGAGATAAACAATACCAAGCTACCTTTTCCCAAAGTTGAGGATGTATCTTGTATCACTCAATGTGAAATGAAAGAATAGTGGAATTGGTACCGGACTTGTTCACTCACACCTACAAGTAAAGGCTTACGGTAGAGCTCGGTGAGGATAGTGGCACAAAAATCTGATGCAAAATGTTAGCAAGAGTCAATAATGTTGGAAAAGATTCACAAATTCGCAAGTGAAACAAGTAGACCAATAGCAAATGGTACACGGAAACACACACATGGATAGATAAATGGGGTCGTGCAACCAAGGAATGAGCGCAAAATGTGGAGTCCACGGAAAATGCTTGTGTTGCACAACTCAGGAGAGACGCTAGCACGATTGCTCAATAGGCGGATACGACACTTGTGCACAACCTATAAGATGCAAAATGGATAAACTTTCTATCCCAAGTATGCTATGTATGTATGGTTCCTGGTGTTTCTCTCAAGATGATCCAAGATGATCGGATATGACAATCTTATGTGCAATGGGGTATGATGCTATGGCACTTGCTCACGAGCTCTTTGCTCTCTTTTTGCTTAAAAGCCTTTTCTCTTCTTTTTTTTTCAATGGCCACTTTTGCACAATGCACAAACCAAGATAGTAATTGTATATATGCGGGAACAAACTTGTTACACAAAGGATGATATGATACCAATATGATATGGTATGTATGCAATGGAATGGTGGATCACTAATGTGCACAAGTAACGTTGCCGGCAATACTCAAATGGCTAGTCTCGATAGGCAAGTAACGCAAAATGGGCTAGGGGTTAACAATGCAATTGCAAGGGGAATATACAATGGTGTCGTCGAGGTTACCGTCCTTTGCGATGATGAGTAGCGGTGTTCTTGATGTAGATACCAAGATGATGTAGACCCGTCCCTAAGTAGCCGAAACACCTTAGGAAACGGTAAAAAACCGCAAACTCAAAATCTCAAATGACAAATGTCAAATGGTGGAAGTGGTGGTGGTTTGTGAAGAGGAAATTGTCCCTAAGTAGCCGAAACACCTTAGGAGACTCACGTCGCCACTCAAACAACCAAAAATGTTATATGGAGCGAAATGGGTTAGGTTGCGGAAGGCTATGGTGGTTATGCGGATGATATGGTGGAAGGCCTAGGCAAAGATGCCAAAATGTCAAAATTTTGATGGAGTCAAATGGTATGGGAACCTATCTAGGTGGATGGTGGATGTCAATAGCTACTCAACGAGCTAAAGAACGTGAAAATTGGACTCCGGATGTGGAAGATATGGCTGAAATGGTGAAGTGCACGCGGCTGTTTCTGGGAGGGCCGTGCGCACGGGGTCTAGGGCCCGTGGGCACGGGGTCCCGTGCGCATGGTACACGCACCGAGGGCACGGGGTCACCTGGGACGCGCGCGTTTGGCGGATTTCTTGGCGATTTGGGCTCCAAACGGATGGATCTCGTGGCTGGGGAGTAGGGGGTGGTATGGGAGTGGTATGGGGTGTGGGAAGTGGAAGGCACCGCGGAAGAGACGCACTGGAAGGGCCGTGCGCACGGGGTCTGGCTGGCCCGTGTGCACGGGGTCCCGATGGCCCGTGTGCACGGGGTCCTCTGAGAGCGGACGAACAGCTCCGGATCCGTGGGGAAACTCGAATTTGAGGCAAAAATTGAAGGGTGGAAGGTAGGGGAAGATGGTAGAGGAGTGGATCTACTTGCTAAACACCAAATCCATGGACCAAATCCAACAAAATCTCATCAAACCAACAAATCACAAAAAAATTTGGGGCTATTTTTGGTGGGGAATTTTCGGATTTAGGACAAAAACAACAAAATCAAGCTAGAGAACAAAGAGGGGGGCTCCAATTTCGTGAGAAACCATGGCTCTTGATACCATATGAAGTAGGTTTTTGTGGGGATTTTCGAAATTGGGCAAGAACAAGCAAAATTAGGCTAGAAAACTAAGAGGTGGGGCTCCAATTTCATGAGAAACCATGGCTCTTGATACCATATGATGTAGTGTGGAACCCTATAGAGAAGATCTTTCACGAATTGGAGGTGGAATCCCCAAGAACAAGATGAACAAAGGAGGGAAAACAAGAGGAGCACTCAAGAACAAGTCAAATCACACATCCACTAGACAATCAAACACATGAGATCCACAAGGTACATGAACAACAAAGGGAAATAAGATACATGGTAGAGTTCATCCCAAATCCTATGAAGGAGATGAGGGCTTGATGATCTAGATAGATCCTTCCCACAAGGGGGTCTTGAGCTAGGTCACTCCAAGAGGAGGTCTTGATCTCCTAGTGGAGTGGATCCATGGAGCAAAGCTCTCATATGTCTAACATATCCTTTGCTTCGTCTAAATGGAGGAGATGAAGGAGTATATATAGTCCTAGGCAAAGAGGGGAATAGGTGGGGGCGAAATGGTAAAACATGGGCAAAGCCCGCAACATCACACAGGGGGCCCCTTGTGCACGGGGTAAGTGGAGCCCGTGCGCACGGGGTATCCAGGGACCTGACGCAAGGGCCCGTGTGCACGGGGTCCGTGAGGCCCGTGGACACGGGGGTCCCGTGGGCACGGTACACGCCCGTGCACACGGGGTCTTCAGGACCGCCAGCCTGGGAGGCCCGTGGGCACGGGGTCGGAGGGGCCTGTGCGCACGGGATTGCCTGGGAGCTGCTGCCTTCTTCTTGGCGCTTCCGTCTCCGCTTCCAAGCTTCCCTCTTGGATGGTGTAGTAGTTCTCTTGTGCTTGAACTCCTCCATGATGAATGTGTAGCTCCACTCACACCTAAGTATGCACACGAGAGAGGGGTCAAGTAGTATACCATCCTCGAAGGGTACAAGTGGACACGTGTAAAGGAGATGATTCACCTTTGTATGCATGAAGTAGATGTGGCACGTGTCACTTGTCAAATGGACTCTTGACATGGTGATGTCCATGGGATGCTCCGCATCACATCCACTAGACTATCAAACACACAAGATCCACAAAGTTACATGAACAACAAAAGGAAAGATACAAGGTAAAGTTCATCTCCATGAGGAGGTCTTAATGCTATCCTAGACGGATCTTCCCGCGAGGGGATCTTGATGATATCCCGCAGGATCTTCTCACATGGAGGTCTTGAACTCCATGGGAGTGGTCTCTCTCTCTCAAGAGGAGGAGGTAGGAGCAAAGCTCACCTAAGAATGAGCTATCATATTTTCTTCCCCTAGAAAGGAGGTGGAGGGGGTCTATTTATAGCCCAAGAGGCGAAGGGGTAAGTGAGGGGCAAATGGGTACACAGGCCTCGGCCCAAGTCATGCGTGCAGGCAAGGCCAGATGATCCGGATGGGGTCCCGGATGATCCGTGCGACGGGGGTCCGGATGATCTAGACGGAGTCCCGGATGATCCGGCTTCAGTGGAAGCCTTCGGGTGTCTTCGGCGCACTTATCCGGATGATCCGGAGGGGGGACCGGATGATCCGGCTGAGCCCGGATGATCCGGGCGGTGGTCCAGATGTCTGGCCTGGCTCCTGCAGCCGCTCCGTCTTCTTCTCCTTTCTTCCGTCTTCTCTTCCACGCTTCCCTCGCGGACGGTGTAGTCGTTCCTTGGCGATTGCACTCCTCCTCGACATCCGTGAAGCTCTGACAATACCTATGCATGCACACGGGAGAAGTGTCAAGTAGTACACCATCCTTGAAGGGGTCAAGTGAGCACGTGTAAAGGAGATGATTCACCTTTGTGTATGTGAAGTAGATGTCACACGTGTCACTTGCCAAACGGACTCTTGACATGGTGATGTCCGTAGGATGCTCCGCATCATCCCCTCCCCCTAAGGAAAGATCCGACCTCGGATCGAAAACCAAATCACCATGGGAAAGAGATGGCTTCGCCGTGACGAAGTGGACGTTCACCAAGTACTCGTCATCTTCAAGCTCGCAATGGGCACTCTCCAATGTCGCACCGTCTTGGGATTCCTTCAAAATGAGCAAGGACAACAAACACTTGGAGAAACAAATGTGGTTAGCATTAGTGCAAAACCAAGCATTCAAGTGGTGATTCACCAAACAAGTGTTGTCATCAATCATAGCATATGATTTGACAAAGGATTGTAAGCATATCAATCGAGCACAAGCAAAGATATCATGGGGACAAGTATGCAAATGTGAGGTAGTGGTGCAAATATGTGTGAGACGAGAATAAGCATCTACCTCGAGGTCATAGCAAGCATTCACAAATTTCTCAATGAAAGGTCTATGGTAGGCATCAGAATTTCACAACACCGAATAAAATGAAGTGTTTAAACACATGGGTCAAGTGCAAGACAATCCAAGCATAACGTGCATAGGGTATAGTGAATATAGCATGGCACTCAACACAATAGAAAGATCAATTGTTCAACATGTGTGAGGCAATCAAGTCAATCATGTGATAAGCAATGGGACATGGCATATGTGAAGAAGTGACATTGTTGCAACCAAACATATGATAGGAGCAAGTAATCCAAGAATTGGATGCAACACAAAAGGTGTATATGTCATGAAGCATGGAAATGTGGCAATCATGGGTGAAATCAATATCTCAAACATGCGTGCAAATGGTGCAAGCAACACATGAAGTATGATACACAATATCCAAGCTCAAGAAGGATTTCACCTTGAAAGTGTGTCCTTGTGCATTCTTCACAATGCCTAAGTGGTAGGAAATGTGGTGTAGAAGCGAGTCGTGGTAGAATCTATGAGGCTCACTCTCAAGAGCTCGAATGGTCAACTCGCGTGAAGTGGAAGTCGACATGAAGTCCAAGTATCCTACACATGCACACAACAAAACAAAGAACGTATGTGCATGGTAGATAAACACATCATCCATCATGATGGTTCTCTTCTTTTGCACATAACCATTAGAATAACAAGTGCATGAACAATATGATGCAACAATGGCTATATTCATGGCACTAGGTATATGGTGCAAAGAAGGAAGAAAAGCATGCTTCACAAGAATTATGTCAAAATCTCCAATCATATGTGAGAAATCTATGTGGACAATCTCATTAGCAAGGCGAAATGCATCGTTGCACTCAATACATGGCAAATCATCTAGCATGAGAGAGGCAACACATGGAGATATATGACAAGAAACAATATGAATCATGTGCAAGTGTGATGAAATGAGCAAGTGTGAATCATGGGTGATGCAACATGAGCAAGCATAGAGATCAAGTCCTGCAAACTAGTGGAGCGAAGATGCAACACACTAGAGGAAAACATGGCAATCATGTCATGTGAACAAATAATAGGCATAGACAATGCACATGACATATCGCAAGCACGGACACAAAGCAAGAATATAGTATCATCATAAGAATGGGTCACAAATGGAACATGGCAATAACAAGCAATATCTCCACCAAGCTTGCAAATACACATACAAGTACTAGAATCAATCATCATGTGTAATGCAAAGCATGGGTCACCAAAGCATGTCATCCAAATTTAAATGAGCATATAATGCAAAGTGAACATGGCAAGATGGGCATATAATATGTAATGGATAATAACCCATAGCCAAGTGAGGGCCATGTAGAAGAAATGCGCGAGTCTTTGCGCGAAGAGAGCGGTGGGAAAGACAATCCATGTGATCCCAAGTCATCATTGCTCTCTAGAGCTCGTTTTGTCAACTCGTGGGATTGCGAGGTTGACAAGTATTCATGGGTACCTACACAAAAGAGACACAAACCAAAGAAATGGTGCGCGTGGTAAATGTACACATCATCCATCATGATGTGTATGTGCACGTGTGAGATAGCACAAGATAAGAAATGCTCAAGGAAATTTGATGCATGGTATAAGAACATGTCATCCATCATGAAAGAATAGTTATTGTGTATGACACGATGGGGACACAAATAGAGGCTGCAAGTATATGGCACAACAATAGCATTATCATTCATGGGGAGCATATGGTGCACAAAAGTATTTGGATCATGCAATGAATGGGATGGATCAAAATCTCCTAAAATGCATGAGGAAACTATGGGGGTCTCCTCATGAGAAATATTGGAAACATCACATGGAGAAAATAGACAACATCCAAAACAATGCATATCCGAAGCTAGGTGGTCATGGCATGACATATGAGATAAATGATGCAAAGGTAGCATGTCAATATCATCACAAGAGAATCAAATGCCAATAACCATAGGCTTGTCACCTATGCCATATGTGCAAATTGGGTTTATTTTAGTGGCATATGCATAGTCACTATGAAGAGATTGCAAATAAGACACAGGTTGATCTCATGCATAGCATATGACAAGTCAAGAGGATTGTCAAACATGATGTGACCAAGGGAATTGTCGCAAGAAATCCTATGTAACATGGCATCACAACTAATAGACTCCACATGAGAATCATCATACTCATCATAAATGGGCAAGAAATCATCACATGAGGAAGTCGCACTAGCATGAATCATGGTACTGGGTGGATCAACATCATGCAAGCAATCAATGTCAAGAATTTCCACTAGTGGGACTAGAGCATCACCATCACCTTTGTTACCTTTGTCATTGCACTCAAGTGGTGTAGGTGAGGTGGGAAAGACCAAATGGTGGTCATCTTCATATTGATGGAACCATATGGGGGTGCATCATATTCCACCATGGCCATCGTCTTGTCCAAAGATAGGACGAAGTCGTCATGTATCGGCGCATCATCATATATTGGACCTAGCACCAAATGAGAAGACACAATAGAGGTAGAGGTCAAGTTGTTAGTAATGCAAATGGCCTCACGAGACCTATCAACTATCTCACTCTATCTATGTGGTGGTTCACTCACTCCCTCAAAGTAGGTGCACTCAAAGTCACATATGGTGGAGTCACTCATCTCACTCAAGTGGTGGGGGTTGTGTCTCTCCTCACGTGGAAAGTGGGGAAACTTGTCATATATGGGGCTAGTGGTGAAGTCACTCTCACTCTCAATATGGTGGCAAAAGTCACTCAAGTCATCATACGTCACCATGGTCGAAGGGAGAATCCCATGCTCAACCATCTCATCGTCGTTGCCATGGATGAAGGCCGAAGATGGCACATCATCACTCTCCTCCATGACCGAAGGGAAAATCCCATGCTCGATCATCTCATCGCCGTCGCTGTGGATGAAGGTCGAAGATGGCACATATCACTCTTGCCTCCTAAGATGGAAGCATCATCCGTGCTCGCCACCTTGTCGCTCGCCTCCAAAGCTTGGTCCTTGAAGGTCTTCGTAGTCATACTTGTCGCCACACCATCTTGAAAAAGACGCGAGGTAGACTCGGCATCCTCAATGCCACAAAGAGGGATGGTGGTGAAGTCGAACTTGGGAGCATCTTCTTGGAGCTCGTCAGATTTGGACATCATGGTTGTACTAGCCTCATGCTTGTCGTAGATCTTGGTCGCCGTGAAGTGTGCTTGGGGTGGAGAAGCCTTGGCCTTCATGAGTTCTTGTCCCGCCTTGAGAGCACCAATGTAGTAGTCTTTGATGGACTTGTAGTTCTCGAGGAAGATAGTCTTGGAGATGTCGTTGTTCAATCCCATCATGAAGTGGAACTTCATCAAAATGGGGTCGTCCACGCCGGCTCATCGCAAGGCAATCTTCATCTCCTTGAAGTACTTGTCGATGGACTTGGATCCTTGGATGGTGTTCTCCAATTGGCGTCGAAGTTGTTCCATGTTGGTTGGAGGCACAAACTCTCGCCGCAAAGCTCTCTTCGTCTTGGGACAACTCATGTCATAGCTCTCCAAAGGTGTGTGAAGCCACCATGTTGATGCGTAGTCATGGAAGTTTCTTGTGGCGCACTTCACTTGATCTTCGGGATGAACTTGATGTAGCTTGAGGTAGTCGTCCATCAAGCGCTCCCACTCGAGATACTCCTCGAGTTCTTGAGTCACATAGAAAGGAATCTCGTGGTCGGTGTCGAGGTCGTAGTAGCTCATGGAAGTTGCGGACTTGAGCTTGGGGAGCTTCTCTTGAGAGTATTCTTGAGGTGCTTGTTGGCGAAGATGTTGTATGTCCGTAGGCGAAGATGCCTTGAAATTGCTTGGCGAAGATGCCAAGGGAGATGGTGAATTCATTGAGCGGTAGTTGGTTTTGAGCTCTTGACCTTCACATTCTTGTTGGTGATGGTGTCGATGCTGATGTGATCTTGCCAGAGATGGTATCTCAGAAGCATGTGCTCTTGAGCGTCTTCTCGAAGATGAGGAAGATCGCTTGTAGGACTTGATGAGGGCTTTGATCTCCTCCATTTGAGCTTGCATCTTGGCGTCAGAGTTGTTTTTCGTGGCATCGAACTCGTGGTTGTTGTTGTATACCGAAGGTGAAATGCATTGCCTATCCATCACAAGACTCGAGTAGAGGTGAGTAGGAAATGAGATAAACAATACCAAGTTACCTTTTCCCAAAGTTGAGGATGTATTCCATTTCACTCAATGTGAATGAAAGAATAGTGAATTGGTACTAGACTTGTTCACTCACACCTATCAAGTAAAGCTTATGGTGGAGCTCAGTGAGGATAGTGGCACAAAAATTTGATGCAAAATGTTAGCAAGAGTCAATAATGTTGAAAGAGATTCACAAATTCGCAAGTGAAACAAATGGACCAATAGCAATGAATGGCACACGGAAACACACACACGGATAGATAAATGGGGTCGTGCAACCGAGGAATGAGCACAAAATGTGGAATCCACGGAAAATGCTCATGTTGCACAATTCAAGAGAGACGCTAGCACGATTGCTCAATAGGCGGATACGACACTTGTGCACAACCTATAAGATGCAAAATGGATAAACTTTCTATCCCAAGTATGCCATGTATATATTGTTCCTGGTGTTTCTCTCAAGATGATCCAAGATGATCGGATATGACAATCTTATATGTAATGTGGTATGATGCTATGGCACTTGCTTACAAGCTCTTTGTTCTCTCTTTCTTTTGCTTAAAAGCTTTATTTCTTTTTTTGTATGGCCACTTTTGCACCAATGCACAAACCAAGATAGCAATAGTGTATATGCGGGAACAAACTTGTGACACAAGATATGATAACAAGATGATATGGTATGTATGCTATGGGAAGTATGATCACTAATGTGCATAAGTCACGTTGCCGGCAATACTCAAATGGCTAGTCTCGATAGGCAAATAACGCAAAATGGGCTAAGGGGTTATCAATGCAATTGCAAGGGGAATATACAATGGTGTCGTCGAGGTCACCGTCCTTGGCGATGATGAGAGGCGGTGTTGCCGATGTCGACCTATTCCTAGTTAGCCAAAACAGCTTAGGAAACGGAAAAACCGCAAACTCAAAATCCAAAGGCAAATGTCAAATGGTGGTAGCGGAAAAGCGGTGGTGGTTTGCACTCGACAATGCAGAAGTGGAATGATGGGCTATACACGTGTCGGAGTTGAAGTTGTCGTCCCTAAGTAGCTGAAACACCTTAGGAGACCCAAACCACAACTCAAACAAGCTCAAACAAAATTGGGTTAGGTTGGGGTGGTGGAAATGTATGGTGGGTGAGGTTATGTGGAAGTGGAGGTGGTGGTTGAAGAAGAAGCAATCATCCCTAAGTAACCGAAACACCTTAGGAGACTCGAATCACTACTCAAGCAACCACTAATGCTATGGTGAACAAAATGGGTTAGGTTGCGGAAGTCGGTGGTGGTAATGTGGATGATATGGTGGTGGCCCTAGGCAAAGATGCCAAAGTTCCAAAAATATGATGGAGTCAAATGATGGTGGTGGTATTTTTGTGGGATGGGGGATGTCACTAGCTTCAAAACGAGCTAAAGAACGTCAAAAACTGACTCCGGATGAATTAGTTATGACCGAAACAAAAATCTGTCCGTGTCAGTTTCAGGGTTAGCAGGACATCCGGGAGGAGGTCCGGATGATCCGGGAGTACTTCCGGATGATCCGGATTCGTCAAGGCCGGTTCCGTTGTCTGGGTGCGTGGGTTATCCGGACGTCCGGGGGGCGTCCAGCTGATCCGGGAGGTGTCCGGATGATCCGGGAGCACGTCCGGATGATCCGCGCAGGTCAACTCTACTCGGGATTTCCTCTCGGGGGCGAATTTTTGGGCGGAAATGGATGATTTTCGGGGCGAAATTGAGGAGATTTTGTGGATGAAAGATGGGGAAACTTGGGGAGATGCTAGATCCACTTGAAATAAATCAAATCCACGGATCAAAATCAACAAAACATCATCAAATCAACAAATCACAAAATATTTTGGGGCTATTTTTGGTGGGAATTTTCGAAATTGGGATGAAATCAAGCAAAAGAAGGCTACAAAACGGTAGGAGGGACTCCAAATACGTGATAAACGTGGCTCATGATACCAAGATGATGTAGGGTAGAACCCTAGCGGCCCGATCTTTCACAATTGGAGCTGTGACGCCCCGAGACCTATTCTCCAGATGCTTTCCTTTATCTTAGTTGTTGTCGTGTGTTTATTGTGTTTGTTGCATTATCATAATTGTTTTGCATATTTCATTCCGAAGTGTTTGTTGCCATGATCATGATGAGTGTCATTGTCATATTTTGCTTCTTGCTTCATGTTCATCATTTGTTATATTGCATTGTGCCATCCAAGTTGTTAATGTGATCATCTTGCTTGTTATATGATATATGATATATGATATATGATATCCCTTTTGTCATTTTTATTTTCATCATGATCGTCATGTGGTTTGCATTCTTCATATTGATGTGTTGTTTGTGCACTCTCCTTATTCCCCTCCTCCTATGGTCATTTGTATCTTCATCTTTTCATCAAGACCTTTCTCCAGGTGCAAACCTTATCACTTCTTCCTTTCTTTCAAATCTTGGCTTTCATGCCAAGTGGCATTGTTTGTGCCTCCAGTAATGTTCATTTATTTCCTGATGATCGTACTCCATGCCTTATACCTCTCTATCAAATTTCATCCATTTTGGAGTTGTTTTGGTTGGGTTCAAAAATGGAGCAAGTTTGAATTTAATTCAACCTTGATTTATTTTTCTACCTCTAAAAATTGCCAAGTCAATTTATTCAAATACTGCATAAATCAAGGACTCCTTATATATATCTTTATCTCTGAGATTTTCCTTCCCAAACCACGGATCCTTTTCCTTGTAATTATGTCTATTTTCTTAAAGAAAATAAACAGAGGAGGGAAGAACTGGGCAGAACCCACTTACCTGGGCCGCGCCCTATGCCACCTCCAGCCCAGCAGACCCGCAGCCAACTCCATCCCCCGGTAAAATTCCCACGCGGGCAACTGTTTACCCCTTCCCCGGACCCACCTATCATTCTCTCTTTCCCCTCTTTTTTTCTTCCACCTCACGCCCTCCCTCTCTCTCACAGTAACTCTGCAACCCAGGCACCCATGGCCACCATGGCCGCGCGCCCGCACCATCCACACCTTCCAGCCCTCCTATAAAACCCTCGCGGCATCCCTAGGTTTTCCTCAATCCCCCTCATTCCCCATCTCCGCCACCACCCAAGAGAATCTCCCCTGCCTTCCTCCTTCCCCGTGGCACACCCGAGAGAGCGCAGGAGCATGTGCTCGTCGCCGGTGTGCTCTACGTCAAGCCCAGCCGCAGCCTAGGCAACCAGGAGTACCCCGACGTCGACTACTTCCTCTACATCACGGATCGGACGCCGTCTCGCCTTCCCGCCGTTTTCCACGTCGTCCACTCCTCTGCTTCTTCTTCTCAGAGCCAGGAACGCCTCCGCCGATGAGCGTCATCAATTTCGGTCGTCTCCGACCACCTCTCGGCAATCCAAGCATGCTCGCGTGTTTGTGGTGAGCACCCGATTCCTCTCCATGTCTTCTTCTTGCTCGATCGCGTCTTGTCCCTCCTGATCCCTTCTAGGCCGAGCGCGTCGCCGCTCGTCGTTGGCGCCAGAGATCCTCCGTTGGCCTCCTTCCCGTTTCCTTGCATCACTGGGTCTAGGCTCCTCTCTAGGCGCATCTTCTTCCTGTTGTTAGCCGTTTCACTCCGCCGTTCTCCGTGTTGGGTTGGTCTGTGTCGCCTCTGTCCTCCCGATGTCGGCGATGTCTCTATCGTTGTTCGGTGCCGTGAGTGGCATGCGGGGGTGTGTATTTGTCCCGTGCATAGATAGCACCCCTCCGCCGTATCTTTTGGTCGCCGGAGTTTCCTTCGATGAGCTCGCCGCTGTCCTTCTCATACGCGCCGACATGCTCCTTTGTTCGCTCTCCTTCTTGCTTGCGCACGTGCCTGCTGGTTTCGTTGCTTTGCTGCACCTTCGCTGCACACCTCCATGCACACGCATCTGCACAGGCGCATGGCCGTGCTCGATTGCGAGCCCGTGGCCCTACTTCGTCTTGCCACCGCCATGACCGAGGCGACCTCGAGCTCGTCCTTGAGTCTTCCCGCGCACACAAGCCTTCTGCATGTTCTCAGCTCACAGCGCACCAACGTCCATGTCCCGCATGCCCGCAGGTGTTCTTCAGCCTAGGAGGTCGCCGTCTTGATCGAGTTTACCGCCGGCAAAGATTCCTTCGCGCTCATGGAAGATCAGGGCTTGGCCTTGGGATCCATTCAAAGTGGGCCGTGTTCCTTTTGTAGCAAGATCACAGCACCAGCCCAGCTGGTTAGCCACGCGCGCTCGCATCCAAGAGGTCTAGGATCGAATCCCAGGGAGCCTCAATTCTTTTTCCCCTGTGTCATTTTTTTCAATCAAGCACACACACCCACAGCTGCTTGGGCCAAATCCTCCTGGGCCACTTCCACTATTTCAGATTCGGCCCGATGTTATATTTTCTTTCAAGTCTGTGATTTTCTTGTCATATCCAGTGCCTGCATATTTTTAGAACTGCCATTGTTTTGCTTTGCTCATATTTAAATATGCATGCATCCAATTTAAACAAGCTATATATGTAAAATGCTTAGAAATTTATCTAGTTCCACAATATGTTGTTTTCATTCATGTAAAAATGTTTGAACTTGTTGTTTTCTTTAATTTGCTTAAATAGCATGTTAAAATGATTTATTTCATAATTAAATAACAGTAGCTCCATTTTAAATAAACTTTATATGTAAAATGGGGTAGAAAAAATGCATAGATTAACTTGGTACACTTTGTTTTACTGTTTAACAACTCTAAAAATATGTAATAGGCAGAACAGTACCAAATTCGAAATATGCATATGGGGATTTTCCGGAATTGTTGTTTGTTGTTCCGGCCTCATTTAAACTTGCCAAGATAGGTAGTTTAATTTTGCTTCACCTCTTGCAATGTTTAACAACATTTAATATTGTTTGGTAGCTTGAACGAGATTAAACTAAAAAGTTATGCGGTGTTTTGTCAATATGCAACTCATTGCACATTGAGCTCCACTTAACTTGTAGTATTGTTTGTTGCACTTTGCCATGCCATGCCTCATTAAACCGGACATGTATCATACTTGGTTGAGCATCATGCCATGTCTATGTGTTGAGTGTTTACCTTGTTGTTTGCTTATTTCCGGTTGTGCCCCTTCTCGTTAGTTCATGTTTTGTTGCGATCGTGAGGATTCGTTCGTCTACGCTTGGTTCGCTTCGTGGCTTCATCTTCTTCATGGACTCGTTCTTCTTCCTAGCGGGATTCCAGGCAAGATGACCGTTACTCTGGATCTCACTACTATCATTGCTATGCTAGTTGCTTCGTTCTATTGCTATGCTGCACTACCTATCACTTGCTCTTCAAGCCTCCCAAATTGCCATGTCAGCCTCTAACCTTTTTCACCCTTCCTAGCAAACCATTACTTGGCTATGTTACCGCTTTGCTCAGCCCCTCTTATAGCATTGTTAGTTGCAGGTGAAGTTGAAGATTGCTCCATGATGGACAGGATTATGTTGGGATATCACAATATCTCTTATTTAATTAATGCACCTATATACCTGGTAAAGGGTGGAAGGCTCGGCCTTATGCCTGGTGTTTTGTTCCACTCTTGCCGCCCTAGTTTCCGTCATACCGGTGTTATGTTCCTTGATTTTGCGTTCCTTATGCGGATGGGTAATTTATGGGACCCCCTTGACAGTTCACTTTGAATAAAACTCCTCCAGCAAGGCCCAACCTTGGTTTTAACATTTGCCACCTAAGCCTTTTTCCCTTGGGAGTCGCGCTCCTGAGGGTCATCTTTATTTTACCCCCCCCGGGGGCCAGTGCTCCTCTGAGTGTTGGTCCAAACCTAGAACACCGTGCGGGACCGTCCGTTGGCAACTTGGGTTATGTTGGTACATGTATGCTTAGCTTATCCGGTGTGCCTTGAGAACGAGATATGTGCAGCTCCTATCGGGATTTGTCGGCACATTCGGGTGGTCTTGCTGGTCTTGTTTTACCATGGTCGAAATGTCTTGTAACCGGGATTCTGAGACTGATCGGGTCTTCCTGGGAGAAGGAATATCCTTCGTTGACCGTGAGAGCTTGTGATGGGCTAAGTTGGGACACCCCTGCAGGGTATAAACTTTCGAGAGTCGTGCCCGCGGTTATGTGGCAGATGGGAATTTGTTAATATCTGGTTGTAGAGAACTTGACGCTTGACTTAATTAAAATGCATCAACCATGTGTGTAGCCGTGATGGTCTCTTTTCGGCGGAGTACGAGAAGTGAACACGGTTTTGGGTGATGTTTGAACGTAAGTAGTTTCAGGATCACTTCTTGATCATTGCTAGCTTCACGACCGTTCCATTGCTTCTCTTCTCGCTCTTGTTTGCGTATGTTAGCCACCATATATGCTTAGTCGCTGCTGCAACCTCACCACTCATCCTTTCCATACCCATTAAGCTTTGCTAGTCTTGATACCCATGGTAATGGGATTGCTGAGTCCTCGTGGTTCACAGATTACTACAACAACAGTTGCAGGTACAGGTTATGCGATGATCTTGACGCGAGAGCGATGTTCCTTGTTTTGGAGTTCTTCTTATGCTTCTTCTTCGATCAGGGGATAGGTTCTAGGTCGGCAGCCTGGGCTAGCAGGGTGGGTGTCATTTGAGCTTATGTTTGTGTTTCATCCGTAGTTGGATGTTGATCTTATGGATGATGTATTGTTGTATTCTTGCGGCATTTGTATGCCTCTTGTATGTGTTCCCATCTATTATGTAATGTTGATGTAATGATATCCACCTTGCAAAAGCGTCTCCGATATGTGCTTATATCCTTGGTGGGACCTTCGAGTTCCTTTAGGATAAGGTTGCATATTGGGCGTGACAAATTGGTATCAGAGCCTCGACCGACCATAGGAGCCCCCTTGATTGATCGTGTAGTTTGGCCGTTGTCGAGTCTAGAAGAAAAGTGTTTTTGGAGTCTAGTTATATCGGAGAGTAGGAATCCTTTTTACTCCTCAGCCCCTTCGCCGCTCTGGTGAGGAATCTTGATGTAGGTGTTTTGAGTTACTCCTCTTCCCCTTCAAATTTTTCTTTAGGATTACGCGGTTGGTTTTCCGGGCGTTGGTTCTCAGCTCTTTTTTATCCGGTGCATTTCTCGTCAAGTTGACTCAAGCCTCTTCATCTTTGCCAAGTTCTATCCTCGGTTTTTTTCTTTTCCCACCCGTCCACCATTTTTCTTCTCGGAGCCAGAGTCCGTAGTCGAGTATCCATCCTACTCATGCGAAGTCTCTGCATTCTTTCTCAATTATTTCAACTCTTCAAGTTATTCGTCGGTTCTACCTTCCAAGTCGCCCTTTGTTTTTCCCGCCCTACCATCCTCTTATTCCCGGAGCCTGAGACTCATCAACCATCAATTTCATTCGTGCGGAACCCCTTCAGTCTTTCGTAAATTATTTCAACCAGTGAATTCTCGCCTCATTTGACATTCTCATCTCTTTTTCTTCTCCGGTGGATTCAACTCAAGTTTTTTCCGGTGTTGATCGTATTCTTTCCCTTGGTTAAAGTGTTTTCCCTGCTTGTTCGCCTGTCGTTAGTTTATCCTTCTGGTGTGCTCAAGACATCTCAGGAGATCCGTCTGTGTTTGAATTAATTCGAGGTTGTCACCTCATTCAAATATTTCAATTGTTCCGGTGCATCATCTATCTCTTCAACAATCCTTTCCAACGGTGTTATCTCTTCAGTGGGCCCTAACCCACAGGTCTTTTCTCAGGATCTTGCCTGACTCTTCTAATTATTCTGGAGCCATTCCTAATTTCTTTTCGAGTTTGACGTAAGAATGAATTTCATCAGTCAGATGCCATGTCCAAGATCGCTTTCAAATTATTTTCATCTTTGGTTCAACCCTTCCTCTTTTTCATTCTTCCGGAGTGTCTCAATAACTTTTGATGGTGTTCCTCGTCGCCATTTGAAGACTGAAGAAGAGTTTTCCTCTCAATCTTGCCCGTTCTCCCAAAGATTCATGGTTCTAGCTTTCATGCTACCCTCTCGAATTATTCCATTTGTTAGATATTGTTTTCTTACCCAATCCGGAGTATGTCAGTTGTTGTTTTCCGTTGCTTTTCACCGGAGGCCGTCATCCCAGAAGAATTCTTCGTCCTCACATTCCAGATGTCATTCTCCAATTATCCCGATGCATCTGTCAAGTATTCTTTTATCAGCTTGTTATCTCTTCATTCTTTTGCATCTAAATCCCCTCAAGCATATTTGTTCTTCTAATTCTTCCCGGCGATTCATTATCTTTCATCAGTCATTTTCGAATTCTTACGGTGGTTCCTTCAGATACTTTTTCCTTTTTTATCATATTAATTCATTCGTTCTTTTCAATCCTACCGGTGGTTCATGAAGACCTTCTCAAGTTTGCGATATGTCACTTCTCAATCCTTTTCAAGAAGAATAAGTAGTATGCAAAATCCATTTCTTGTCATCAATTTAATTTGATGAAGGATAAGCATACAATAAATCTTATTCTTATTTCATCCAAGTGATTAATCCCTTCCTTCGGAGTTTGTTCTTGATGAATAAATTCTAGTTCCAAGTGTTTTCATCTTTTCTTTTCCGGAGTTCAGATTTCCTCGGCCATTTCGTCGGAACCTCCATCTAAATCATCGCAAGCTTTAATCTTATTCTTTCATCCTTCAGTCTATCTCATCATCCTTTTGTCACCGGAGTTCTTCATGGTGGCTCTTCATGATTTAATTCATTCTTCAAGAATTCATCAAGATTCTTGTTGGAGGAGTTCAAGTATCTTTCCTTCTTGCATCTCGAAGTGCAATTAATTCTCCGTATGCTTTTGAAGTGGAGTTTTGCATTTCTTCGTTCTTCTCAGATATTCAAGCATTTCATTGTGGCACAATTTCACCTCAAGTTTTGAGATGTTTTTCCATAAGTCCACAACAAGCTTATCCTTTTGTTGTTGATTTTCTCACAACTCCATTCAATCCTTCCTGCTAAGGATCCTTTCGAATTCATTCGTGGTGGAAGTTATTCTTCTCTTGTCCATTCTTTTCATTCCACTATTTCAATTCTCCCGGAGGCATTGTGTTGTTCATCTCATCAAGTATCATTCCGTTTTGTCAAGTTCATGTTCTATTCCATTCCATGTTCAACCGGAGTGCTGTCCAAAAAATTTCAATCTTGTCCCTTGGCTATCTCGTTATATCGGTGTGGTTTCATATTCATTTGTTTTGTTAAGCTCTTGTCTCATATCCTTCAAACTACATAGTTCTCGTAATATAACTTGTTCCCTTTTTCTAGCGGAGTGCTTTTCTACGTCCCTCATCTCCGTTGAATTCTTTCCTTGGAATTGTTTAAACTCTCAAGGTTCTTTGGTCTCACTCAATTGTCCAAGAAGCAACCTTGTTCTTCCTATTCCTCCCATCTCATTCTTAAGATCTCGAGACGAGATCTCTTGTTAGTGGGGGAGTGTTGTGACGGCCCGAGACCGATGCTCCACATGCTTTCCTTTATCTTTGTTGTTGTCGTGTGTTTATGGTGTTTGTTGCATTATCATAATTGTTTTGCATATTTCATTTTGAAGTGTTTGCTGCCATGATCATGATGAGTGTCATTGTCATATTTTGCTTCTTGCTTCATGTTCATCATTTGTTATATTGCATTGTGCCATCCATGTTGTTAATATGATCATCTTGCTTGTTATATGATATATGATATATGATATCCCTTTTGTCATTTTATTTTCATCATGATCGTCATGTGGTTTGCATTCTTCATATTGATGTGTTGTTTGTGCACTCTCCTTATTCCCCTCCTCCTATGGTCATTTGTATCTTCATCTTTTCATCAAGACCTTTCTCCACATGCAAACCTTATCACTTCTTCCTTTCTTTCAAATCTTGGCTTTCATGCCAAGTGGCATTGTTTGTGCCTCCAGTAATGTTCATTTATTTCCTGATGATCGTACTCCATGCCTTATACCTCTCTATCAAATTTCATCCATTTTGGAGTTGTTTTGGTTGGGTTCAAAAATGGAGCAAGTTTGAATTTAATTCAAACATGATTTATTTTTCTACCGCTAAAAATTGCCAAGTCAATTTATTCAAATACTGCATAAATCAAGGACTCCTTATATATATCTTTATCTCTGAGATTTTCCTTCCCAAACCATGGATACTTTTCCTTGTAATTCTGTCTATTTTCTTAAAGAAAATAAACAGAGGAGGGAAGAACTGCGCAGAGTCCACTTACCTGGGCCGCGCCCTAGGCCACCTGCAGCCCAGCAGACCCGCAACCAACTCCATCCCCCGATAAAATTCCCATGCGGGCAACTATTTACCCCTTCCCCGGACCCACCTATCATTCTCTCTTTCCCCTCCTTTTTCTTCCACCTCACGCCCTCCCTCTCTCACACAGTAACTCTGCAACCCATGCACCCATGGCCGCCGTGTTCGCGCGCCCGCACCATCCACACCTTCTAGCCCTCCTATAAAACCCTCGCGGCATCCCTAGTGTTTCCTCAATCCCCCTTGTTCCCCATCTCTGCCGCCACCCAAGAGCATCTCCCCTGCCTTCCTCCTTCCCCGTGGCACACCCGAGAGAGCGCATGAGCATGTCCTCATCGCTGGCGTGCTCTATGTCAAGCCCAGCCGCAGCCTAGGCAACCAAGTACCCCCACGTCTACTACTTCCTCTACATCACGAATCGGACACCGTCTCGCCTTCCCGTCATCGTCCACGTCGTCCACTCCTCTGCTTGTTCTTCTCGGAGCCAGGAACGCCTCCACTGATGAGCATAATCGATTCCGGCTGTCTCCGACCACCTCCCGGCAATCCAAGCACGCTCGCGTGTTTGTGGTGAGCACCTGATTCCTCCCCATGTCTTCTTCTTGCTCGATCGCGTCTTGTCCCTCCTGATCCCTTCCAGGACGAGCGCGTCACCGCTCATCATTGTCGCCTGAGATCCTCCGGTGGCCTCCTTCCCGATTCCTTGCATCTCTGGGTCTAGGCTCCTCTATAGGCGCGTCTTCTTCCTGTTGTTAGCCGTTTCACTCTGCCGTTCGCTGTGTTGGGTTGGTCTGTGCCGCCTCTGTCCTCCCGATGCCGGTGATGTCTCTGTCGTCGTTCGGTGCCGTGAGTGGCACGGGGGGGTGCGTATTTGTCCTGTGCATAGATAGCACCCCTCTGCCGTATCTTTTGGTCGCCGGAGTTTCCTTCGATGAGCTCGTCGTTGTCCTTCTCGTACGCGCCGACATGCTCCTCTGTTCGCTCTGCTTCTTGCTTGCGCACGTGCCTGCTGGTTTCGTTGCTTTGCTGCACCTTCACTGCACACCTCCATGCACACGCATTTGCATAGGCGCACAGCTGCGCTCGATTGTGAGCCCGTGGCCCTACTTCGTCTTGCCGCCGCCATGACCGAGGCGACCTCCAGCTCGTCCTTGAGTCTTCCCGCGCACACAAGCCTTCTGCATGTTCTCAGCTCACAGCGCACCAACGTCCTTGTTCCACACGCCCGCCGGTGTTCTTCAGCCTAGGAGGTCGCCATCTTGATCGAGTTTACCGCCGGCAAATATTCCTCCGCACTGACGGAAGATCAGGGCTTGGCCTTGGGATCCATTCAAAGTGGGTCGTGTTCCTTTTGTAGCAAGATCACAGCACCAGCCCAGCTGGTTAGCCACGCGCGCTCGCATCCAAGAGGTCTGGGATCGAATCCCAGGGAGCCTCAATTCTTTTTCCCCTGTGTCATTTTGTTTAATCAAGCACACACACCCACAGCTGCTTGGGCCAAATCCTCCTGGGCCACTGCCACTATTTCAGATTCGGCCCGATGTTATATTTTCTTTCCAGTCTGTGATTTTCTTGTCATATCGAGTGCCTGCATATTTTCAGAACTGCCATTGTTTTGCTTTGCTCATATTTAAATATGCATGCATCCAATTTAAACAAGCTATATATGTAAAATGCTTAGAAATTTATCTAGTTCCACAATATGCTGTTTTCATCCATGTAAAAATGTTTATACTTGTTGTTTGCTTTAATTTGCTTAAATAGCATGTTAAAATGATTTATTTCATAACTAAATAATAGTAGCTCCATTTTAAATAAACTTTATATGTAAATGGGGTAGAAAAATGCATAGATTAACTTGGTGCACTTTGTTTTACTGTTTAACAACTCTAAAATTATGTAATAGGCAGAACAGTACCAAATTCGAAATATGCATATGGGGATTTTTTGGAATTGTTGTTTGTTGTTCTGGCCTCATTTAAACTTGCCTAGATTGGTAGTTTATTTTTGCTTCACCTCTTGCCATGTTTAACAACATTTAATATTGTTTGGTAGCTTAAACGAGATTAAACTAAATAAGTTATGCGGTATTTTGTCAATATGCAACTCGTTGCATATTTAGCTCCACTTAACTTGTAGTATTGTTTGTTGCACTTTGCCATGCCATGCCTCATTAAACCAGACATGCATCATACTTGGTTGAGCATCATGCCATGTCTATGTGTTGAGTGTTTACCTTGTTGTTTGCTTCTTTCCGGTTGTGCCCCTTCTCGTTAGTTCCTGTTTCGTTGCGATCGTGAGGATTCGTTCGTCTACGCTTAGTTCATCTTCGTGGCTTCATCTTCTTCATGGACTTGTTCTTCTTCCTAGCGGGATTCCAGGCAAGATGACCGTTACTCTGGATCTCACTACTATCATTGCTATGCTAGTTGCTTCATTCTATCGCTATGTTGCGCTACCTATCACTTGCTCTTCAAGCCTCCCAGATTGACATGTCAGCCTCTAACCTTTTTCACCCTTCCTAGCAAACCATTACTTGGCTATGTTACCGCTTTGCTCAGCCCCTCTTATAGAATTGTTAGTTGCAGGTGAAGTTGAAGATTGTTGCATGATGGACAGGATTATGTTGGGTTATCACAATATCTCTTATTTAATTAATGCACCTATATACTTGGTAAAGGGTGGAAGGCTTGGCCTTATGCCTGGTGTTTTGTTCCACTCTTGTCGCCCTAGTTTCCGTCATACCGGTGTTATGTTCCTTAATTTTGCATTCCTTACGCGGTTGGGTGATTTATGGCACCCCCTTGACAGTTCGCTTCGAATAAAACTCCTCCAGCAAGGCCCAACCTTGGTTTTAACATTTGCCACCTAAGCCTTTTTCCCTTGGGATCGCGCTCCCAAGGGTCATCTTTATTTTACCCCCCCCCCCCGGGCCAGTGCTCCTCTGAGTATTGGTCCAAACCTAGAGCATCGTACGGGACTGTCCCTTGGCATCTTGGGTTATGTTGGTACCTGTACGCTTAGCTTATCTGGTGTGCCTTGAGAACGAGATATGTGCAGCTCCTATCGGGATTTGTCGGCACATTCGGGCGGTCTTGCTGGTCTTGTTTTACCATGGTCGAAATGTCTTGTAACCGGGATTCCGAGACTGATCGGGTCTTCCTGGGAGAAGGAATATCCTTCGTTGACCGTGAGAGCTTGTGATGGGCTAAGTTCGGACACCCCTGCAGGGTATAAACTTTCGAGAGCCGTGCCCGTGGTTATGTGGCAGATGGGAATTTGTTAATATCCGGTTGTAGAGAACTTGACACTTGACTTAATTAAAATGCATCAACCGCGTGTGTAGCCATTATGGTCTCTTTTCAGCGGAGTACGAGAAGTGAACACGGTTTTGGGTGATGTTTGAACGTAAATAGTTTCAGGATCACTTCTTGATCATTGCTAGCTTCACTACCATTCCATTGCTTCTTTCTCGCTCTTGTTTGCGTATGTTAGCCACGATATATGCTTAGTCGCTGTTGCAACCTCACCACTCATCCTTTCCATACCCATTAAGCTTTGCTAGTCTTGATACCCATGGTAATGGGATTGCTGAGTCCTCGTGGTTCACAGATTACTACAACAACTGTTGCAGGTACAGGTTATACGATGATCTTGACGCGAGAGCGATGTTCCTTGTTTTGGAGTTCTTCTTCTGCTTCTTCTTTGATCAGGGGATAGGTTCCAGGTCGGCTGCCTGGGCTAGCAGGGTGGATGTCGTTTGAGCTACTGTTTGTGTTTCATTCGTAGTCGGATGTTGATCTTATGGATGATGTATTGATGTATTCTTGTGGCATTTGTATGCCTCTTGTATGTGTTCCCATCTATTATGTAATGTTGACGTAATGATATCCACCTTGCAAAAGCGTCTCCGATATGCGCTTCCATCCTTGGTGGGACCTTCGAGTTCCTTTAGGATAAGGTCGCATATTGGGCATGACAGGAGCGGATCCCTACGAAGAACATGAAGAACACGAGGAAGAACAGGGAGAAATCACAAGGGGAAACACTCAAGAACAAGTCCAATCACACATCCACTAGACAATCAAACACACAAGATCCACAAAGGTACATGAACAACAAAAGGAAAGATACAAGGTAAAGTTCATCTCCATGAGGAGGTCTTGATGCTATCCTAGACGGATCTTCCCGCGCGGGGGTCTTGATGATATCCCGCAGGATCTTCTCACATGGAGGTCTTGAACTTCATGGGAGTAGTCTCTCTCTCTCAAGAGGAGGAGGTAGGAGCAAAGCTCACCTAAGCATGAGCTATCATATTTCCTTCCCCTAGAAAGGAGGTGGAGGGGGTCTATTTATAGCCCAAGGGGCGAAGGGGTATGTGAGGGGCGAATGGGTACACGGGCCTTGGCCCAAGTCATGCGCGCAGGCAAGGCCAGATGATCCGGACGGGGTCCCGGATGATCCGGATGACGGGGGTCCGAATGATCCGGATGGAGTCCTAGATGATCCGGCTTCAGTGGAAGCCTTCGGGTGTCTTCGGCGCACTTATCCATATGATCCGGAGTGGGACCCGGATGATCCAGCTGAGCCCGGATGATCCGGATGGTGGTTCAGATGTCCGGCCTGGCTCCTGCAGCCGCTCCGTCTTCTACTCCTTTCTTCCGTCTTCTCTTCCACGCTTGCCTCATGGACGGTGTAGTCGTTCCTTGGCGATTGCACTCCTCCTTGATATCCCTGAAGCTCTGACAATACATATGCATGCACACGGGAGAAGTGTCAAGTAGTACACCATCCTCGAAGGGGTCAAGTGAGCACGTGTAAAGGAGATTATTCACCTTTGTGTATGTGAAGTAGATGTCGCATGTGTCACTTGCCAAACAGACTCTTGACATGGTGATGTCCGTAGGATGCTCCGCATCACTCTTCATGTGTGCTGTTACACATCCACTAATAAAAGGTTATTCCTCTATTGTTTTGGGGTTACTGATAACCCGCAAGTATATGGGATAGTTGTAGCCTCTTTCGATAAGTAAGAGTGTAGAACCCAACAAGGAGCTAAAGGTAGAACAAATACTCTCTCAAGTCCTATCGGCCACTGATACGACTCTACTCACGCTTGACGTTCGCTTTACCTAGAACAAGTATGAAACTAGAAGTACTTTGTAGGTGTGATAGGATAGGTTTGCAAGATAATAAAGAACACGCAAATAAAAGCTAGGGGCTGTTTAGATAAAGAATCAATAAAGTAAATATAGCGAGTGTGGAAAAGTGGTGGTAGGAGTTGTGAAAGTTTCCCTAAGCAATTGACTACTTTACTAGACCGATAGCAAGTTTTATGTGGGAGAGGCATAAGCTAACATACTTTCTCTACTTGGATCATATGCACTTATGATTGGAACTCTAGCAAGCGTCCGCAACTATTAAAGATTCATTAAGGTAAAACTCAACAATAGCATTAAAGTATCAATTCTCCTTTATCCCATACGCAACAATCCCCTTACTCGGGTTTATGCTCCTGTCACTCAAGCAACCCACTATAAGCGAATCATGAACGTATTGCAACACCATACATCGGGAATCCCTCACGCTTGCGCGACACGGAAGGCACAATAGGACAGCAACATAACCACAAGCAAATTAAATCAATCATAGCAATTCATCAACCACCAATAGGACAACGAAAATCTACTCAGACATCATAGGATGGCAACACATCATTGGATAATAATATGAAGCATAAAGCACCATGTTCAAGTAGAGGGTACAGAGGGTTGCGAGAGAGTGGACCGCTGAATATAAATGGAGGAAGGTGATGGAGATGTTGGTGAAGATGGTGGTGGTGGTGGTGAAGATCGCGGTGATGATGATGGCCCCCGGTGGCGTTCCGGCGCTACCGGAAGCAAGGGGGAGAGATCCCCCCTTCTTCTTCTTCTTCCTTGACCTCCTCCCTAGATGGGAGAAGGGTTTCCCTCTAGTCCTTGGCTCCCATGGCTTGGGAGGGGCGAGAGCCCCTTCGAGATTGGATCTATCTCTCTGTTCCTGTGTTCTCTGATTCTGCCCCTTCACCGTTTCCTTTATATCTAGAGATCCGGAACTCCGGTTGGGGTGAATCTTTTGCCCAGATTTTTCTCATAAAATTAGATTTCTTGCGGCAAAAGAAGGGCATCAACCGCCTTACGGGTGGCCCATGAGAGTCTAGGGCGCACCCAGGGGGGAGGGCGCGCCCCCCTGTCTCGTGGCCACCCCGGACACTGTTTCGCGTTGATTCTTCCTCCGGAAAATCCCAAATATTCCAAAATAATTTTCCGTTTGTTTTTATCCAGTTTGGATTCCGTTTGACATTGGTTTTCTGCGAAACATAAAACATGCAATAGACAGGAACTGGCACTGGGCACTGGATCAATATGTTAGTCCCAAAAATAGTATAAAAAGTTGCCAAAAGTATATGAAAGTTGAAGAATATTGGCATGGAACAATCAAAAATTATAGATACGATGGAGACGTATCAGCATCCCCAAGCTTAATTCTTGCTCGTCCTCTTGTAGGCAGATGATAAAAAAGATAATTTTTGATGTGGAATGCTACCTAGCATGATCTTGATCATATGTCTAATCATGGCATGAGTATTAAGACACGAGTGATTCAAAGCAGTAGTCTATCATTTGACATAAAAACAATAATACTTCGAGCGTACCAATAAAGCAATCATGTCTTTTCAAAACAACAAGGCCAAAGCAAGCTTATCCCTACAAAATCATACAGTTTGGTCATGCTTCATCTTCGTCACACAAAATGCTCCCATCATGCACAACCCCGATGACGAGCCGAGCAATTGGTTCATACTTTGTAACGCGCTTTAGCTTTTTCAACCCTCACACAATATATGAGCGCAAGCCGGATATAGCACTATAGGTAGAATAGAATATAATGATGGAGGTTATGTGGATAACACAAAAAGGGAGAAAGTCTCACATCGACGCGGCTAATCAATGGGCTATGGAGATGCCCATCAATTGATGTCAATGTGAGGAGTAGGGATTACCATGCAACGGATGCACTAAGAGCTATAAATGAATGAAAGCTCAACAAAAGAAACTAAGTGGGTGTGCATCCAACTTGCTTGCTCATGAAGGCCTAGGGCATTAGAGGAAGCCCATCGTTGGAATATACAAGCCAAGTTCTATAATGAAAATTCCCACTAGTATATGAAAGTGACAACATAGGAGACAATCTATATGAAGAACATGGTGCTACTTTGAAGCACAAGTGTGGAAAAAGGATAGTAACATTGCCCATTTTCTTTTCTTTTTTCTTTTTTTCGATGGGCTTCTTTGGCCCCCTTTTCTATTTAGGCTTCTTTGGCCTTTCCCTTTTTTTCTTTTTTTTCATGGGGCAATGCTCTATAATGATGATCATCACACTTTTATTTACTTACAACTCAATATTACAACTCGATACTAGAACAAAGATATAACTCTATATGAATGCTTCCGGTGGTGTAGCGGGATGTGCAACAATCTAGCATAGCAATGACATCAAACGAACAAGCCATGAAAACATCATGATAGCTATCTTACGATCATGCAAAGCAATGTGACAATTAATGCTCAAGTCATGTATATGATGATGATGGAAGTTGCATGGCAATATATCTCGGAATGGCTATGGAAATGCCATGATAGGTAGGTATGGTGGCTGTTTTGAGGAAGATATAATGAGGCTTATGTGTGATAGAGTGTATCATATCATGGGGATTGGATGCACCGGCGAAGTTTGCACCAACTCTCGAGGTGAGAAAGGGCAATGCACGGTACCGAAGAGGCTAGCAATGATGGAAAGGTAAAAGTGCGTATAATCCATGGACTCACATTAGTCATAAAGAACGCATATACTTATTGCAAAAGTTTATTAGCCCTCGAAGCAAAGTACTACTACGCATGCCCCTAGGGGGATAGATTGGTAGGAAAAGACCATCGCTCGTCCCCGACTGCCACTCATAAGGAAGACAATCAAAGAAACATCCCATGCTTCAACTTTATCACACAACGGTTACCATACGTGCATGCTACGGGACTTGCAAACCTCAACACAAGTGTCTCTACAATCCACAACCACCCAGTAGCATGACTCTAATATCACCATCTTTATATCGCAAAACTATTGCAAGGAATCAAACATATCATATTCAGCGATCTACAAGTTTTATGTAGGATTTTATGACTAACCATGTGAATGACCAATTCCTGTCATCTCTCTAAATAGATATAAGTGAAGCAAGAGAGTTTAATTCTTTCTACAAAAGATGTGCCCACACTCTAACAATTATAAGTGAAGCAAAAGAGCATTCTACAAATGGTGGTTTTCTATGTGAAGAGAAACAGGCAATCCAAACTTCAAATGATATAAGTGAAGCACGTGAAGCATTCTATAAAGCCATACTCAAAAGATTTAAGTGAAGTGCAATGGGCGTTCTATAAATAAACCAAGTACTATCTCATACCAGCATGGTGCATAAAAGAAAAATAAAAACTAAATGTAAAAGACGCTCCAAGACTTGCACATAATGCATAAACGAAACGAATACGAAAACATACCGATACTTGCTGAAGAAAGAGGGGATGCCTTCCGGGGAATCCCCAAGCTTAGACGCTTGAGTCTCCTTGAATATTTACTTGGGGTGCCTTGGGCATCCCCAAGCTTGAGCTCTTGCCTCTCCTCCTTTTCCTCATATCGAAACCTTCTCGATCAAACACTTCATCCACACAAAACTTCAACAGAAAACTCGGTAAGATCCGTTAGTATAATAAAGCAAATCACTACTCTAAGTACTGTTGCAAACCAATTAATATTTTTTTTGCATTGTGTCTGCTGTAATATAGCATTTTCATGGCTTAATCCACTGATAGAAATTGATAGATTCATCAAAACAAGCAAACTATGCATCAAAAATAGAATCTGTCAAAAAAAGAACAGTCTGTAGCAATCTGAACATCCACCATACTTCTAGTACCCCAAAACTTCTACCACAATTAGGAAAAATAAAAACTTTGTACAGAAAGACAGTGCAAAATGAATCAGAACCATTTGACTTTCCAGTTAAAAATGTAAAATCGCGCACTACAGCCAAAGTTTCTGTCCTGCACCGTACAAACCAATAAGCATTGTAAACATCCTAAAGGCAAACCTTGGCACATTATTTTTATAATACAATGGAATTGTACAAGGAGATAATTATTTTTGATGAAAATTTTCTGTAATTAAGATTCATAAAGTTTCCGCGAGCATGAACAAAGTTCAAGGAGCTCTCCCACTTCAACAATGTTTTTCTTTCTCATTTTCACTTTCCTTTTTGAAAAGTTTTGGGTTCCCCTCTTTTTTTAGACTATATAAAAGCACTCAACAGAAATAAATGACTCTCTAAAACTTCCGGGTTGTCTCCTGGCAGCGCTTTCTTTAAAGCCATTAAGCTAGGCATATAGTGCTCAAGTAATGGATCTACCCGGATTCCAAGGTATATCAAAGCCAATTTTAATTAACAATGATTCGTCATTTAGTAGCGAGCACAAAGTAACATATATCATGCAACAACGAAATCTAACTCTCTTCCTATGCATCGGCATGTCATAAAAGAACAATTCATGCACACATAGTAAAGGCCAATGCATAGTATAAGCAGTTTCTTGCAATTTTATCATATTGGAAACATAGAGAGGTGGAGATATAGTTCCTCTCTCATAATAATTGCAAGTAGAAGAAGCAAGCACATGCATATTATATATATCAAAATCATCATGTGTAGTAGTAAAACGTAACCCATCAATATAATCCTTAATAAGCACAAACTTCTCCGGTATAGTGTAGTTGGGAGAATTCAAAAAGATAATAGGACTATCATGCGTGGGTGCAATAGCAACAATTTCATGTTTAATATAAGGAACTATAGCAAGTTCATCTCCATAAGCATCATTCATATTGGCATCTTGGCCACAAGCATAGCAAGCATCTTCAAAAAGGGATATTTCAATAGAATCAACGGGATCATAACAATCATCATAGCAATCATCCTTCGGTAAGCACGAAGGGGAATTAAACAATGTATGAGTTGAAGAGTTACTCTCGTTACAAGGTGGGCACGGGTAGCTAATCCGCTCTTCCTCCTTTTGTTCTTCGCTCTCCTGATCATCTTTTTCATCCAATGAGCTCACAGCTTCATCAATTTCTTCTTCCATAGACTCCTGCAAAATATTAGTCTCTTTTTGGACAGCAGAGACTTTCTCAATAAATGCATCAATATTGTAATTGTATTCATATTTTTTATAGAAATATCTAAGTATATAAAAAATTTCAGGTCTGTAAACTGAATCATCAAAATCATCAAACTCTTTAAACATAGATTCAATCTCATAAGCACCCATAAAAGCAACGAATTCTTCTATTTGTTCTACATCATAGTAATCATATATACCATTAGCATAAGAAGCCAAGGTTTTATTATCATTAAATTCGCATGAAAAGGGAAGGTGTGGAGCCTTCATCCTAGAGCAACAAGTATAATCATATCTCAAGCATAGTTGACGAGCATACCAACGTAACATATGGATTTGATCCCATAATAGTTTCCCTTTTTGCGTCAAGCGATAATCCCTAAAGTATTCACATTGATCCAACGTGTCTCCCATAACATAATTGAATGGGGTTTTCTCAGGATTATCAAAGTAGTACATAATATCTTTCACATAACCAGCATCGAGGGTTTCAGGAGGTTCCCCATCTCCATGAGCAGCAAGTATACCTATTTTTTTTGGTATTTCATGTTCCATATCCATAACTAAAGATAGAGAACAACTAAGAACAACAAATAAAAATTACTTAGCGATAAAGCAAACAAGCACAGATGAGAATATTCACCCCATGCTGTGACTCCCCGACAACGGTGCCAGAAAAAGGTCTTGATAACCCGCAAGTATACGGGATAGTTGTAGCCTCTTTCGATAAGTAAGAGTGTCGAACCCAACGAGGAGCTAAAGGTAGAACAAATACTCTCTCAAGTCCTATCGGCCACTGATACGACTCTATGCACGCTTGACGTTCGCTTTACCTAGAACAAGTATGAAACAAGAAGTGCTTTGTAGGTGTGATAGGATAGGTTTGCAAGATAATAAGGAACACGCAAATAAAAGAGGGGTTGTTTAGATAAAGAATCAATAAAGTAAATATAGCGAGTGTGGAAAAGTGGTGGTAGGAGTTGTGAAAGTGTCCCTAAGAAATTGACTACTTTACTAGACCGATAGCAAGTTTTATGTGGGAGAGGCATAAGCTAACATACTTTCTCTACTTGGATCATATGCACTTATGATTGGAACTCTAGCAAGCGTCCGCAACTACTAAAGATTCATTAAGATAAAACCCAACCATAGCATTAAAATATCAAGTCCCCTTTATCCCATACACAACAATCCCCTTACTCGGGTTTATGCTTCTGTCACTCAAGCAACCCACTATAAGCGAATCATGAACGTATTGCAACACCCTACAACAGGAATCCCTCACGCTTGCGCGACACGGAGGGCACAATAGGGCAGCAACATAACCACAAGTAAATTAAATCAATCATAGCAATTCATCAACCACCAATAGGACAACGAAAATCTACTCAGACATCATAGGATGGCAACACATCATTGGATAATAATATGAAGCATAAAGAACCATGTTCAAGTAGAGGGTACAGCGGGTTGCGGGAGAGTGGACCGCTGAATATAGATGGGGGAAGGTGATGGATATGTTGGTGAAGATGGTGTTGGTGTTGGTGAAGATCGCGCTGATGATGATGGCCCCCGGCGGCGTCCCGGCGCTACCGGAAGCAAGGGGGAGAGAGCCCCCCTTCTACTTCTTCTTCTGCCTTGACCTCCTCCCTAGATGGGAGAAGGTTTTCCCCTCTGGTCCTTGGCTCCCATGGCTTGGGAGGGGCGAGAGCCCCTCCGAGATTGGATCTATCTCTTTGTTTCTGCGTTCTCTGATTCTGCCCCTTCACCGTTTCCTTTATATCTGGAGATCCGTAACTCCGATTGGGGTGAATCTTTCGCCCAGATATTTCTCGTAAAATTAGCTTTCTTGCGGCAAAAGAAGGGCATCAACCGCCCTACGGGTGGCCCACGAGAGTCCAGGGCACGCCCAGGGGGGAGGGCACGCTCCCATGTCTCGTGGCTACCCCGGACACCGTTTCGCATTGATTCTTCCTCCCGAAAATCTCAAATATTCCAAAATAATTCTCCGTCTGTTTTTATCCCGTTTGGATTCCGTTTGATATTGGTTTTCTGCGAAATATAAAACATGCAACAGACAGGAACTGGCACTGGGCACTGGATCAATATGTTAGTCCCAAAAATAGTATAAAAAGTTGCCAAAAGTATATGAAAGTTGAAGAATATTGGCATGGAACAATCAAAAATTATAGATATGACGGAGACGTATCAGTTACCTAGCTAATTTTCAGTTTTGCATTCCTTTATGTATGAATTGTACTATACAGGAAGCATCAGATCAATTCCCCTCCTCCATCTTGGAATGTCTCAAGTCCCATGCCAAGAAGGGCAACTATGTAGTAGTAGTTGCAGTACAGAAAAAGTGCTCATGATACCGGTGGATGCAGCCTGTGAGCTATGCTCTGCCCTGATGCTTAGGGTAAATTTATCAATTTTTCTGAAATTATACCTCGCGTTATCCATGTTTAGTTTGGACGTTCTTTGCTAATTAAGATGATTTCTTCCTTTTATGTGTCGTAACATTTCTCAATGTGATTTTAATGATTATTGGGGTTCTAACTGAGACAAAAGTTCAGGTGAGAACTTCAGAATAATCCCAAGTTCAGGTTAGCACTCCGGGAGCTCGCCCACATCCAAATGGTATGTGCAAAACCTCTTATTCGCATTGCTCGTGGAGTTATAGATAGCACCCACATCATGAGATTTTGTAACAACGGTCTAAAATTTGCAGTGAATGACATAGGAAATTAAGATATGGCGCAGTTGAGATTATAAGAGTTTGTCACATGAAACAAATGTATGTAATGCTTAGTGAATTTCCCATGCATTGATTTTTTCTGTGACCTGCAACTGTTAGAACTGTTATCGGCTTTGGTCTTGATTACATTATACACATAACAAATCTGAAAGGGTAAGAATTAAGTTTCTGGTTTGCAGCACCGTAATACTTTGTGTAGAATCAAATTACCCTTTGTAGCTCCGAGTCCCATTCTTTGATGGTGAAATTGTTCACTGTTCTTTTTAGTCTGCTCCAGATGTCAGGATAGACATACCATTTGGAAGTGGCAGAAACCAAGTCGCTCCTGACATCATAATTTTGTTGGAATGTCAAATTGCTCTGACAACCCATAAAAGATATTTGTGCCAAATTTACATCGTCTTGTGATATGGGGCTTCTCACCTGAACTTTTGTCTCAGTTATTCTGAAGAGAACACATTTTTTGGGCCCTTATCTAAAGATTAAGTCAGTTACATCCAGACTACCAGTTATGTGTAGGTATTAAAAGTAAAGAGTTTCTTGTATCCATAAGATATATTTTAATTGTATTAGTAGCACACTCTTGAGCTTTCAAATGCTTGGATGATGGTAATAACATCTTTTTTATTGCTGGATGGTTGATATTCTTTTTAATGTACCATGCTTCTCATTTAGTCCTGAACTGCTTAAATACATAGTATATTAATTTTTTAAGAAAGTACAAAGTAGGGTGCAAGATATTTTGGTGAAACCCATAACAAGGGTGTTTGTTTACTTGTTGTCCATCTAGGTCATAGGTGCGTCTAATAATTATTGGTATACATATGTAGAAGAAGAGAGCCTACTGTATATGCACAGGGCGTATCATATCTTTTAGTGTGAACATGCTTACAGTAATGCAATGTTGTAAATTCAAGATTTTCTTCAAAGTGAGCTTTTGCTTTTATTGGAGTTTCTCATTGCTTCCAAGTTTTAGTGTAATCGGTTCTCCCTTTAAGGTTGTGAATTAGCTTCATCTCCAAATATGTATGCTTCCTTATTTTATGTTTACATATATGCCGATGAAGTTGTCTGTGGACTTTGTTAAACCGTATGTTGTTAGGATAACGAGGTTGTTAGTATCTAGGGTTTTGTATATCTCTTATGACAACCCTGATGTATATCCGGCACTGCTGCAGCCCTAGCTGGCTGAGTATATAATGAACCCAAGGCCGTCGTTCTAGGTGTGCCAATCCAATCTACAATCTCTCTAGTTTCACATGGTATCAGGCCCTCTCGCATAACTGCTTGATGGGTTCTCCTTCCGCTGCCGCCATGACTTCCTCGGCCATTTCCTCCCTCGCGCTGCCCCCGTCTCTCTCCGTGCTGTCCACCTCCTCTGCCCCCCTCCCTCTACCAGCCTCATCACGGCCAAACTCACCACCTCCAACTATCTTTTGTGGAAAGCACAAATTCTTCCTCCTCTCCGCATCACCAATGGCACCGGCTACGTCGATGGCACCTCTCCCACTCCCGCTCGGCTCCTTCCACCCGATGACAAGGGGGAACATGTGCCCAATTCGGAGTTTGCCATATAGTACTGTCAGGACCAGATTGTGCTTAGCTACCTGCTCGCCTCCCTTACTGATGAGGTTTTCTAGCAGGTTATTCGCTTCGACACCTCTCATGCCATCTGGGCGCATCTTGAGGAGATGTATTCTGCCCATTGCCGTGCTAGTGTTGTGCAGATCAAGCTTGACATGGCCAACTTCCGCAAGGCCAACCTCTCCATGGTGGACTACTTCGCCAAGATCCGCTCCTACGCTGATCAGCTAGTGGCGGCTGGCCGTCCCATGCGGGACGACGACATCATCACCACCGTCATAACCGGTCTTGACAGCGATTATTAGCCTCTCATTACCGCTGTTACGACCCGGATCGATGAGATGACCCTGGGGGAGCTCTACTCTCATGCTCTCTCCTTCGAGCATCGCCGCGAGTACCATTTTGCTCGCCTCCATCACGCCGGCATCTCTTCTGTCAACTACGTCGCCCGCGACAAAAACAGCAACAACAATAACAACAACTGTGGTGGCAACCGCGGCAATTATCGTGGCAAGGGCAGTGGCAATCAAGGTGACCGCGGCGACTACAACAACAACAACCGCGGTGGTAATCGTGGTGATCGCGGTGGAAATCGCCAGCAAGGTGACGACGGTGGTAACCGCGGTGGTGGTGACCGTGGTGACTATGGGGGTGGTGTTGACACCCGCGTCCAATGCCAACTCTCCCGTGGCCCCGGGCACTATGCCTGGGAATGTGGACAGCGCTACAATCACGCCTTCCAACCCCAACACTCCAAGATGGCCGGCCTGGCGGCTGCTTCCCCGTCGTCTATCCTCGGTGATCCGACCTGGTTCACTGACACAGGGGCGTCCGACCACATCACCTCCGATCTAGATCGTCTCACCATAAGGGAGAAGTATCCGGGAAGGGACCGCATCCACACTGCCGATGGCTCAGGTTTGCGCATAGCTCACCGTGGTCATGCAATACTTCCCACCCCTTCTGCTAACCTTAAATTCGCAACATTCTACATGTTCCCGGTGCCGATAAAAATCTTCTCTCTGTTAATCGTCTTGCCATTGGTAATAATGCTTATCTAAAATATTATCCTACCCATTTTCTTATGAAGGATTTGATCACCAAGAGGGTCCTTCTTCAAGGCAGATGTGAAAACGGACTCTGCCCTATTCGGCCCTCACCTTTTCGTTCTCTATCTTCGGTTCGGCTCTCTGCTGAAGATTGGCATGCTAGGCTCGGCCACCCCTCCACACAAGTCGTTCAGCATGTTTTGGCATCCAATAAATTGTCCTCCTCTAGTCGGTCTATGACACATGTGTGTAATGCTTGTCAACAAGGCAAAGCACATCATAGCTTTTCCTCGATCTTAAGTGTTTCCTCGTTTCCATTAGAACTTGTTTTCTCGGATGTGTGGGGACCCGCCAAGACTTCTTCTGGTGGGTTCCAGTACTATGTATCGTTTATTGATGATTATAGTAAGTTTGTGTGGATCTATCTTCTTAAAAGAAAATGTGATGTGTTTGATGTTTTTCGTGATTTTCTTGCCCATGTTGAACGCCTCCTATCTCGCAAACTTCTTTGCGTTCAATTTGATTGGGGTGGGGAATACGAGAAACTCAGCAATACGTTTTTTCGCCAACTTCGCATCACACATCACATATCTTGCCCACGCACACATCAGCAAAATGGTTCTGCTGAACGGAAACATCGTTACATTGTTGACATGGGGCTTTCTCTCTTATCACATGCGTCTATGCCTTTACGTTTCTGGGAGTAGGCATATCTTTCTGCCTGTTATCTCATTAATCGCCTCCCTAGCCGTGTCATCGACAACATGAGCCCTATGGAAAAATTATTCAACACTAAGCCTGACTACAACTCTATCCGCACTTTTGGTTCTGCCTATTGGCCCAACTTAAGGCCATACAACAGTTAAAAACTTGCTTTTCGGTCGCAACTATGTGTGTTTGTCGGCTACAGTATTCATCACAAGGGCTACAAGTGTCTTCACTTGCCCACAGCCCGTGTTTATATCTCACGCGATGTAATCTTTGACGAGAATATTTTCCGTTCGCCACTGCCCAAACCACTCCTGTCCCACCTCGCGTTGCTGAAAATGCCATTCTTTTATTTCCGCATGATCACCTGAGCTATGGCACGTCTGTTTCGCAAACTAACCTGGATGCAGGATCTTCATCGCCACAGAAAATCCCGACCACGGGATCCCAGGAGGATTCGGGCGCTCGATCTGGAGCCGATCCTTACTTGGATCACGCGCCGTAAGGCGACAGTGGCGCGACCTCCCACGCGTCAGGCGACAGCGACACGCCCCCCATGCAGCTGGCGACAGCGATCGGGGCGAGCCCACGTCTCCCGTGGGCCATGTGGCACCCACGCCTCCTGCGCGCCATGTGGCGTCTGCGGATGGGCGACCCGCCTCCTCGCCACCCTCGCCTACCCCCCATGCACCCGACCGGGCGGGGCCCGCCTCTGGGCCAACCAGCCTGTCTCCTGCGGTGCTGGTAGGACCCATGGCTGGGCCGACCCGCGTGGCCACTCCAGGGCGGGAGCCTGCTGTGGGGCCGTCTGCTGCTCCCACCTGTGGCTCAGGATCCGAGGTGGATCTGTTCGCTGCTTCCACGCCAGCAAGCGGGATCCCAGGAGGATTTTCCCGCCCGTACGGCCGCGTGCGCTCCTCCTGGATCCTCTATGGCATCCGGATCTGCTGCTCCAGTTCATGCAATGGTGACATGAACCCGCGCCAACACTCGTACTCTTCTGTAGCGCAAGGATGGTACGATCACATATGACCCGTCTTGACGTGCGTTCTTGGAAACTCGGGAGCCTACTGATCATCGCAAGGCGGTGACATCTCCGGAGTGGCGTCGCACCATGCAACTTGAGCTTGCCGCACTGCACCAGAATGGTACATGGACTTTAGTCCCTCCTACTACAACCACCAAGCTGCTTGCTGATCTTCAGGCCTCTTTTGCTCTTAAAGATCTAGGCCCGTTGCACTACTTCCTTGGTGTTCATGTGCAGTCTTCGCCAGGGGGAATCATTCTATCTCAACAAAAGTATATTGGCGATATCCTGCTTCGTGCGAACATGGAAAATTGCAAAATATCCACTACACCTATGTCCTCGAGTGAGAAGTTACACAGGGGCAGTGGAACACCTCTCCCGTTGGATAACATCACTAAATACCATAGTTTGGTTGGAGCTCATCAGTACTTGACACTCGCCAGAACGGACATCTCATTTGCGTAAATCGTGTTTGTCAGTTCCTTCATGCACCAACAACCATGCATTTTGCAGCTGCCAAGAGGATTCTGAGATACTTGAAGTACACTCGTACCATGGGGCTTTCTATCAAGAAGTCTCCTTTGATGCCACTGAGTTGTTTCTCAGATGCAGACTGGGTAGGGTGCAGTGATGATCGTTGATCTACAGGAGGCTTTGCTGTTTTCCTTGGTCCTAATCTTGTGTCTTGGAGTTCAAGGAAGCAAGCTACAGTCTCTCGGTCAAGCATGGAGTCTGAATACAAGGCTCTTGCAAATGGAATGGCAGAATTAATCTGGATACAATCAGTCCTTGGCAAGCTTGGTGTTTTCTTGTCACGTCCCCCTATTTTGTGGTGTGACAACCTCGAAGCCAGATATCTATCTGCAAATCTGGTGTTTCATGCCAGAACAAAGCATATAGAAGTGGACTTTCATTTTGTTTGGGAACGAGTTGCTGCCAAGGCTCTTGATGTTAGGTTCATATCCTCCAAGGAATAAGTGGCTAACATCTTCACGAAGCCACTAGCTGAGACATCGTTTGTTTCAAATTGGTACAATTTGACTCTTCTTGTAGGTAGTTCAGATTGAGGGGGAATGTTAAACCGTATGTTGTTAGGATAAGGAGGTTGTTAATATCTAGGGTTTTGTATATCTCTTGTAACAACCCTGATGTATATCCGGCACTGCCGCAACCCTAGCTGGCTGAGTATATAATGAACCCAAGGCCGCCATTCTAGGTGTGCCAATCCAATCTACAATCTCTCTAGTTTCACAGACTTTTCTTTGCAATTAGAAAGCATTGTCTTCTTAGTTTTTCATAGTGAACACAATAAGTTATTTAGGATAAATTATGCTTTGTTTTGGAAAGTTAATAAGCCAAGCCTTCAACTTTGTTTATTTTTTCAAAGCTTTAGCATTGGAATACATTCTGAATCGGCGGCGTTGATATATGCTTAAATTGTTAGCTTGCTTCTTGCAAGTGCATACTCCATCAGATGTTGGTAATACTTAGCATGTTGTAAATCGCGAACCAATGGAATTGGACTATAGCTGAATGATTTTCTTCATTTTTATTGTGAGCAGATTCTTTTTCCTACTATAGGACTATGCATTTTTATAGCCATTTTTCTCCTCTTGCTGTCATAAAGTTATAGCAGTCTAGAGATACTTAAAGTTTGTTGTCCTTTAGGCCTATGATGATGATGATTGATGAGTCATACTGATCATAGGAATACCTTCATATTTTAAGAGTTCGATTTTTTTCATAAGTATAGATACTTGTGGGCATGAAAAATGATGGTCTTCATGTATATTTGATGGTTTAATATCCTTCTCACATTGTGATGCGTGACATCTCGGTCATTTTCATTTTGTGGTTGATGCTCACACACTGTTGTGCACTGCTTCTTATTGCTATGGATCCCAGGAATGACTAGTTTAATCTTTCTTATTTCAGTACTGCTTGAGAAGGGTTCCTCTTGATGCATACATGCACATCCAAGCCGGGAAAGGACAAAATCTTTGAGCAGAGCTACTGAATTTTCTTATGATGATTAAATGAGTTATCTATCCACATTTTTCGGTCCCCCTAAGTTGCCTAGTTCAAATGCTTTATCATTTTGTCATATGGATATTGATTTGCCTGCTCTATTATATACTTGAGTATGGAGCTGCTAGGTGGTTATGTGCCAAAATCCAATGAAATGAGGATCGGGTGGCGAGGCTGACACGGCAGCTCACGGACTGGTTAGTCAGGGTGTTGGTGAACATCACCAACCAGGACAGAATCTCCAGAAGGAAGTGCCAGGGGACGGCGGCAACAATGACTTCTAGCGATGCTGCGATTGTGGCCTTGGCATAATAGGGCAGACGACCCAGCCTGCACAACCCGTTGTTGTGGCTTGAGCGCATGGGTTGCGGGGTGCTTGATGTGATCTTTGGGGGACTTGAAAGTTGAAATGTTAAATATGCTGTGACTGCATTTCTCTTTTCTTCTGATTGAACATGCATTTTTCATTGTTGGAACTCACTCAATTCAACACCTCATGGCAAATGTGGAATCATCGCTTTTCGGTGTAGTATGATCTGACATTGCGTCTGGAAACGGATGATGGCTGGCTGCTGTGCTCTGCAAACTAAAGCCAAAGAAAACATAGTAGCAACAAACCACGAGAAAGTCCATTTATTCAGAGCAGAGATGGAGCAGTCACTGTGAAGTGGCAACTTACAAGTTTAGAAATCTGTGAGTTGATATTTTTTTTAATTCCTTCTCTCATTAATGTATTTTTTGTCTATAAAAATACAAAGTGGGCCTCTCTACCGAATACAGCGGGACGATGAGAGCACTTTTGGCTATACTGCTAGCTTGGGGTTTTTCCTATACGTTCATTCACTGCAGTACCATGGAATGTGATGCAGCTCCATGCATACACATTGTGGTTAGTTGGAACCGGATGCTAACATAGGAGCTGAGAGTCAGCAATTGCCACAAACACATCGTCTTATATGTTTATTTTTTCACAAAAAAAGGAGGAAGAAGAATACGTAACACATATAGTACCGCAACCACAGAACTGAAGTTAGATTATATGGAATAGCTTCAAGACTGCTCTGCTTCTCGCTTTAATTATTCAGCAAGACTGCTTCATGACTGTTGAGAGATTATATGAAACAACTTTAAGATGCTTGAGACTGCTTCAGTACTACTACAACCAATGACACTGCCAATGACCGACACCAGTTTTGTTGCCTATAAATCTCTCACCGATGAAAAGAAAGCGGCGCGGCAAGGCGCCCGTATGCTTCTAGTCCTATACTAATACGTAATCGTTTTTATTTTAGGCAACACGCACGTGTTATAGTATGTCTTGTGCTTCGATTTTCTTGTTGAGGGGACATCTTGTAATACATTAATGGGTCAAATATTACACATGTCAGATGCAAAAAAGTGCACTCCCTCTGTAAAAAAAATATAAGAGCGTTTAGATCATTAAATAATGATCTAAACGCTCTTATATTTCTTTACGGAGGGAGTACATGTTATTTTCCTACGTAACTTTTAGATCTTTTAATCTCAACTATTATTATCTAAGTGAACGCGTGATATATTTTTAGCATATGTGGACAAATGCGAGGGATTATTTTGCTTTTTAATTAAATAATAATAGATAGATTATAAATGATAGTGCAATTTAAATAATTTATGGTGAATGAAATGATTTTATTTTTACTTGACCATCTAAGTAATTTTATATTACTGAATTTATTCGACTTAACTGTAGGAATATTCTTAAATTATACATACCTTAATAATCATTTTTAAATTTGTTTATTTTGTTTTCATAAATTTAATTACTTTTTAGATTTTTTATATTATAGTTTAGAATTTTCTTAGGTTCATTTCTACTATGTTGTCTCACATTCAAATGCCAAAGCGAACATTTAGTTTTCCAAAAAAAACTTACGAACATATATAGTGTTGGCTATAAACGCAATACTCATACCATAGCCACCTATCTATATTTTTGCGGAAGATACTGTAGCCTATCTTGTGGACCAACATAACACGTGGCTGATTCCCCCCTTTTTCTCCTTGGTTGCAATGGATTCTTTTTGTCTGGAATTCGATTGCCTTTTTTTTTCAGGGACTCCAAGTGGCTTGTATTTTTTACGTGATCCAAGTAACTGGGACTTGCGTGTTTTTTTGAGGCTAGGTGTTTTTCTAGGTTGTGCTTGATACGTGTCAGATGTACAAAATATAGTTGTACGTAACTTTTAGATATTTTAATCTCAACCACTATCATCTAAATCAATGGATCATATTTTTGTATCATATGTGGATGAACGTGATGTTTTATTTGTCTCTTGTCTTAATTATATAATAGATTTGGTTCTGATGTAAGTCTTGCCGAGTATATTTGTACTCACATTTGTTTAATTTATGTTTTTGCAGAGGAGAGTTTAGTCTCACTAGTAGTTCCACGTAGGCTTCGATGAGTAGCTTGAGAATCCCAGAAAGAGGTCTGATTTTTTTGAAGGGTCTTGTGGGTAGACAGGCTTCTAGCCTTCTTTTTTTCCAGCTGTCTGTACTCAGAAATGTTTATGGTTCCGCTTGTTGCTTGTATGACTTTGTATATTGGGTCACAAGACCCATGTTTGTATATCATGTTATGTATGGTTCTTCGGAGCCTCTTAAATGAATACCTTGAGTCGTAAAGTTATGTTGTAATCAGGGGTG
>NC_041393.1:358625982-358638026 GCF_002162155.2 Triticum dicoccoides
CCTGCGGCCCGCGGCAAGGCTCCATCGACGACCTGGTATGGCCCAGCTTCGACATCGACAACCCAAGACCCTCGCGAGGGGCCAAGCCTCGTGAGGCGGACGACACCAAGACCTCCAAAAGGATCAGCCTCCTCAGGCTGACTCCTGCGGACCGGAGATCTCTATGCAAGGCTCACCTCGTGAGGTTCAGGTGACGTGAGCCATGACGAACGAGGCCAGGCGGGTGAGGGAGTCCTGGATTAGGGGGTTCTCGGACAGCCGGACTATATACATGGGCCAGACTGTTGGGCTACGAAGATACAAGATAGAAGACTTCTTCCCGTGTCCGGATGGTACTCTCCTTGGCGTGGAAGGCAAGCTTGGCGATTCAGATGTGTAGATTCCTTTCTCTGTAACTGACTTTATACAACCCTAGCCCCCTCCGGTGTCTATATAAACCGGAGGGTTTATTTCGTAGGACACAATCATAATCATACAGGCTAGACTTCTAGGGTTTAGCCATATAGATCTCGAGGTAGATCAACTCTTGTAATACTCATATTCATCAAGATCAATCAAGCAGGAAGTAGGGTATTACCTGCATAGAGAGGGCCCGAACCTGGGTAAACATCGTGTCCCCTGTCTCCTGTTACCATCGACTTTAGACGCATAGTTCGGGACCCCCTACCCGAGATCCGCCTGTTTTGACACCGACATTGGTGCTTTCATTGAGAGTTCCGCTGTGACGTCGAAGACAGGATTGATGGCTCGCCTTGTTATCAAGGACAACATCACCTCCAGAGGAGCCCTGGCCTCAGGCCAAACCCTCCGGTTGGGCGGTTTCATTATGACCGCCCATTCGGCCGTCAGGCCGACGATGACTTCTCGGGTCATCGAAAATCGCCTCCATGTCAACTTAGAATACTCCAAATAGATGGATCTGATGGAGTTGTTGTCTTTAAACGAACTCCTGGATCGCATCGCCGCCTTGGGAGTTGCTACGAACTATGATCGGATTGGGCTTAAACCCGATCAGAGAGAAATTGAATCTCCACCGATCACCCATCAGATAACGGTAGTGAAGGAGCAACACAACAACTCTTCCTCTATATTGAGGACAAACTATGTTCGGATTTCCGAGCTCACAGAGCCGGGCACCCGCCTGCGAGAAGACGTGTCCTGTACTCCAAACCTAGAGTCGGACTGTGGGCCCGAAAAATTGGTCGATATCCCGGAGCCCAAACTATTAAGCTCGAAAGTTTCTCAAACTCTAGATCCCAGATTGGGTCAGGGTTCGGACTTAAATCTGCCCACCCACCCAGATACACGCGATCTTATCCACATCAGACAGCAGTCCCAAGAAACGGTCCATCAGTTTTGGGCTAGATTCATCCTTGTCAAAGACAAGATCAAAGATTGCCGCGATGAATACGCAATCTCATTATTCTGTAAAATTTGCACGGACGAGGGAATCCTCAATGCAATCAACCGCCGTCACGTATCACACTTCACTAACTTGGCAACCATAGTACATAAGTATTGCGCAATGGAAAGCGCCTGGAAAGCTCAGGCAGCTTCTTGGGAGCCACCGGTTTCCACTCAACCCCTCGTACGTACAAAAAGGATGCACCCTCGTTGGTCGCCTGATCCAATGCTAAAGAAATCGAAGCCCATTACGGGGAACCGTTCTGGATGGATCGCTCGATAGGCCATGCAAAATACACATAACACCGGATACCGTACCAACCCACAACCTTAGAGCATGTTGGATACTCCGGCAGGTAGCCAAGAGCGGCGAGGATCTCCTCATCGAAAATACCGCAGAGCAACATCCCAACGACCCTACCGTATTGACAGTCTTCGAGACTTTCGCCTCAAACAATAGGCGCAAAAGGGTACTTCGCGGCCTCGCTGAAGTCTGCCAAGTTGCGGCAATAAACCCCTGGAACAACACGGCCATAACTTTCAATGCCAGTGACGAACCAAAATTCAGAACAGTTCGGGCACTAGCCACATTGGTCCTCAGTCCGATCGTGGACGGCTTTTGGCTTACCAAAGTGCTCATGGACGGCGGCCGCGGACTAAACCTCATTTACGAGGAAACTCTCAACAAAATGGAAATAGACAGGAACCACATTAAGCGAGGTAGCACGACCTTCCGAGGAATCATTCCCAGTCGGGAGGCGCGATGTGCGGGAAAAATCACACTTGATGTGGTATTCGGCACGCCGGAGAATTATCGGTTCGAAGAGATAACCTTTCAAGTGTCCCCTTTAAACAGTGGTTATCATGCCTTATTAGGGCGAGATGCATTTGCAAGCTTCCAAGCTATACCCCGTTACGGGTACATGAAGCTCAAGATGCCCGGGCCCAATGGTATTATCACTCTTGCCAGCGATCCGGACATAGCACTCCGTGCCGAAAACAAAACCGCAGCCCTGGCCCTCGAGGCATTATCCGAAGCCCTCGCGGCCGAAGAATTAACCGCGTTGCGCTCCATGGTGGATAGGGACGATGTGATCCTCGATAAGCGACCCAAATCCACCTCCTTTAAACCAGCAGACGAAATAGTCAAATTGCAAGTCCACCCAACGGACTCCACGAAGACAACATCAATCGAGGCACAACTGGACCCCACGATTGACGCCGCACTAGGGCATTCCTACGCAAAAACTGGGACATATTTGTCTGGCACCCTTCTGACATGCCAGGGATCCCACGTAGGCTGGCCGAACACAGCCTCAATATATTGAAGGGATATAAACCAGTCAAGCAAACACTGCGACGCTTTTCGGAACCCAAACGACAAGCTATGGGGTAGGAGCTAGCCAGGTTACTCCAGGCCGGATTCATCAGAGAAATAAAACACTCGGACTGGCTAGCAAACCTGGTGATGGTACCAAAGAAGGATAAATCCTGGCGCCTATGTGTCAATTCCAAAGACCTCAACAAGGCCTGCCCTAAAGACCCCTTCCCCCTCCCCCGCATCGATCAGATTATCGATGCTACCGCAAGACATGACTCACTGTGTTTCCTCGATGCATACTCCGGATAGCATCAAATCAAGACGAAGGAGTCTGATCAAGCCGCAACGACATTTATCACACCATATGGGCCTTTTTGCTTCAACACTATGCCCTTCGGGCTCAAAAATGCCGGTGCCACCTACCAACGCATGATTCAAACATGTCTAGAGAAACAAATCGGCAAGACAGTTGAAGCATATGTGGATGACGTAGTCATCAAAACTAGACACGCCGAGTCACTAATAGACGATCTGCGTCTCACATTCTACAACCTTCGAACATATGACATCAAGCTCAATCCGGAAAATAGCGTTTTCGGCGTTCCCGCTGGAAAACTCCCGGGCTTCATTGTTTCCAATAGAGGAATTGAGGAAAACCCAGCTAAAATCCGAGCTTTGTCACAGTTGGCCATGCCAACAGACCTCAAACAAGTCCAAAAATTATCCGGATGTGTGGTAGCTTTAAGCCGCTTTTATCTCAAGACTAGGAGAAAAGGCGTTGCCACTCTATCACCTTCTCCGACGTACCGATCACTTCGAGTGGACGGACGCGGCAACAACCGGACTGGAAGAAATAAAGGCTCTTCTAGCAAGCAACCCAATCCTGGCCGCACCAAACATCGGGGAACCCATGTTATTATACATATCGGCCACACACCAAGTCATAAGCGCGGTACTCGTCGTCGAGTGAGAGGAGGACGAACACAAATTCCCGCTTCAGAAGCCGGTATACTACGTATCCACTGTCCTCACACCATGCAAATCTCGGTACCCTCATTACCAAAAAATAGCATATGCGGTCTTCATGGCATCCCGGAAGCTACGACACTACTTCCAAGAATGCTCAATAACGGTGGCCTCCGAGGTACCACTCAATGACATAATAAACAACCGCGACGCCATGGGCTGGATTGCCAAGTGGGCCATTGAGCTCCTCCCATTCGACATAACATACAAACCGCGCCGGGCCATTATATCTCAAGTACTGGCCGACTTCGTCGCCGAATGGACAGAGGCCAAACTCCCTAAAGAGTACGACACATATTCCAACTGGGTCATGCACTTCGACCGCTCCAAAATGCTGGCGGGCCTCGTTGTCTTAACATCACCTACTAGAGATACAGTTCAGTACGTCCTCCAAATATTATTCACAGACTCCAACAATGCAGCCGAATATGAGGCCTTATTACATGGTCTTCGGATGGCCGTTTCCATGGGAATTCAATGCCTGGAAGTGTGCGGAGATTCAAAACTCGCAATATCTCAAATAAATGGAGATTTCGATGCCAAAGATCCAAAGATGGTGGCTTACCATGACGTTGTTCTCAAAATGTCGGCTCGGTTTGAGGGGCTCGAGTTTCACCATGTGGCTCAAGAAAGTAATCAAGCGGTGTATGTCCTTGCTTGCATCGGCGACAAACGCAACCCCGTCCCACCTAACATTTTTTTGGAAAGGCTTTTCAAGCCATCCGTTGTGTGGCAAGGGGAGAGCGATAATACCAATCCGGATCCAACTACAACCCCAGATTCCAAACACACCGACATCATCGGGGGCTCGGCCACCAAAATTACACTATTGGCCCATCTCATCATGGCAGTCATTGCCCCATGGACCGAACCCTTCTTGGCCTACCTTAATAGGAGAGAACTCCCTAAGGATCAGAATGAGGCACGCTGCATTGTGTGGCGCTCTAAAGCCTACAAGGTTCACGAGGGAGAACTCTACAAGAAAAGCGCTGCCAGAGAGCTTCAAAGATGCATCTTCGAGGAGGAAGGGCCGCAAATCTTGGCTGAAATTCATGCCGGTCTCAGTGGGCACCACGCCGCGGCTCGAGCCCTTGTAAGTAAGGCCTTCTGTATAGGTTTATATTGGCCAACTGCTCGAGCAGACGCACATGACCTTGTCCAACATTGCGTTGGATGCCAGCTTTTCGCCAATCAAAGCCACATGCCACCCACCGCTCTACAAACAATCCCCATTACTTGGCTTTTTGCGGTCTGGGGGCTCAATATGGTCGGACCCCTTTAAGGAGGAAGCCATAAGAAAAAATATCTGTTGGTCATGGTGGATAAATTCACTAAGTGGATAGAAGCCAAACCAGTTAAAACGGCCGAAGTTGGACCAGTGATAGACTTTATATCCGGTGTTGTGCACCGTTATGGTGTTCCACACAGCATCATCACCGACAATGGCTCCAATTTCACAGCCGATGAGGTGAAAGCCTGGTGTGCTAATTTGGGCATCAAGCTCGATTACGCCTCCGCCTATCACCCACAAACCAACGGTCAAGTCGAACGAGCCAATGGTCTTATTATGAGCAACATTAAACCCAGACTAGTGCGGTCTTTGAAAGAATCAGACAAGCACTGGGTCGAGGAGCTCGACTCCGTACTTTGGGGGCTGCGGACCACGCCCAATCGATCTACCGGATACACACCTTTCTTCATGGTGTATGGCGCAGAGGCTGTGTTACCCTGAGACATTATTCATAACTCACCTCGAGTGCGCATGTATGAAGAGAGAGAGGCCGAGCTTGATCGGCAGGACAACTTAGATGCCCTGGAGGAGGAGCGCGACGTCGCAAAAGCCCGTTCCGCATTTTATCAACAACAGGCCCGCAGATATCAGAGCAGAGAAGTACGGGCCAAGACTTCTAATGTTGGAGAACTCGTTCTACGCTTGCCGTGGAAGAAAAAGGACAAACTAAAACCCAAGTGGGAGGGCCCCTTCATCATTGACAAAGTCCTCATGGAGGAGCGTACCGCCTGCGTGATGCATCAGAGATCGCCTAGAGCCGAACCCATGGAACGCGACCAGACTCTGAAGATTCTATGCCTAGCGCCAGACTCTTTGTTCGTCTCCTTTCTCCCTTTTGTTCACAATATTTATTTTTCTCTCTTTTCACCCTTTTCTCCTTTAATAAACCTTAAAGCTCTCGTGCGGCTAAACCGTACACCTACGACACATACAATTCTTAAATATATATATGTGTCAATTATACCTGGGGGCTTCTTGTACAGAAGCTTATTATTACTCTCCGAGCATTAAGCTCACCACATATGTGTCTTTTACACGTATGTACCTTTTCTCCGCCATTATATGCATCAATATGACTTAAGTTTTGGCCAAGCTGGGTTGCCTGGCTCCTGTGCTTATGCCCTACGTTCCCGTTAGTTCGGCTAGGGCATAAAGGGGGCACCTCTGTGATTGTTACTGCCGGGTCATCCGGATGTGTACCTCAGACTGGGTGAAGCCAAAAGCTAGCGTTCTTAAGGGAATACTCGGTCGGCGGACTAAAGATGTTTTTTACTTGTCACACTATGAAACCCTAGATGTTACGTATGTTGTGGTTTTTTCAATCACAGTTCGGATAGGCACGCTAACGCATGCTGACCCAGGGAAAGGAACCCTTAACGGAATTATTCTCTCTCGAAGATGTTTCTTATGATAAAAAATGTAATATAACATAGCTAGCCGGATACTTGTCTGTTCATGCAAATATGACCCCTATGCCTAGCTTCCACGTGTACCCCGGTATATATTACCGAGCGGGTATTTGGAAACACTCCGCACCTTTGGGTTTAGAGGTCGAAGTGAAAAGGTCTGCCATGACAATCATTTTATAATCCGGCTAGGGACAAATTTTTCAATTGAAGTACATAGTCACTTGGACTCAAAAACATCTTCCTCTATGCCATCTAACAGGCTATCTAGCCTACAATCCTGTTGTGAATATTTGGCGGCTCCTTGTACCTGGTCATATACCAAACTAACGGGAATTTCTTCCCCATCTGACCCTAAAGGTCTGACCCGGGGCATGTGATTCGGATCGAGCTTGGTATACCGTGTTTTCACCATGGCCCAAGCCTCTTGCGCACCCTCCCGGCAGGCCGATATCTTCCATAATCGGAAGCGCCGCCGTGCTCCTTTGAATAGCTGAACCAACTCCTCCATACCTCCTGGAGGGGAGTCGGATGGACACAAGGCCTTGGCAACAGTCTCGCCTGCCGAGCTCGCTCGTGCATTTGTGACAGCTCTAGTAACAGATCGCTCGAAGACTCGGACACCTCCTCTTCGGGATGGCCCGTCAGCATACCTACATACATAATTCTGTTAGTTCCTTCCCTAGCCGGATTATGCAGAGGTAAGTTTAAACACATACTAAAAATGCCGCCTCACAGCCTCTTATTCTCCTTCACGGAGTCAGCCAGCTGGGCCCGCACATCTTTCAGCTCTTCGCCCAACTTGGTGTGGGAATCTTGGAGTTTGTTCTTCTCCTCCCTGACCAGTGTCAGTATACGTTCGCCCGTGGCCAGTTGCCATTGAGCTTATGGACCTCCCACTTGTGCGACCTCCGGTGACTCTCCTGGGCAATCTGCTGACTCTGTCATAAGATATGCACCTGTATTAATAATCCTGTTATATGATTATGTTTTCTCGATAGAGGGGAACATTACCAGACGCTACCTTCTTGGATTTCTCTAGTTCGGCGATAACAGCAGCTAGCTGGGCCTGACACATTTCCAGCTCTTGAGCCAACAGGCTGTTCTTCTCTGTGAGCACCTGGTTGTACAATGATCCTTAAATCAGTCGTACTAACTGTTTCAAGCCTCGGGGGCTACTGGTATATGATTATCAGTTTTGTACAAATGTGTACTTACCTGCATATCTTTCAAATACTGGTCCGTGGCTCTGGTAAGCCCATCTCGAGCAGCTCGGATGTATGCATCACCCGAGTTGAAGGCGTTGAAAGCCTCTTCGGAAAAACTGGGGTCACAAAGAGTGGCCCGCCGACACCGATGATTCATGGCGCTTTCCACTTCAGAGTTCATAACGGATACATTATCCGAACCCTCTGTAGAAGGACAATCCGGTGTCACTCCCGCATCAACCTCAGTCCTGGAGACGGGGTCTGGAATCCGGCTGATAGAGGCATGACCGGCATGATCCCCGGACATAGTCCGGCGAATGCTTTTCCTGATAAGACACAGCAGATAGTGTCACACTTCAATGTGACAGCCAACGAGCATATTTAAAAAGCCCATACCTATTCAATGAAGGCTCGGCTGTGTTGTTATTTGCCTTCCTCTTCGAAGGCCTGCTTGGCACAAGCGCCATTCTCTTGAGGGTCGCCTCAGGTGTAGCGTGGTGCGTCGATCGCCTCCCCTTTGGAGCATGAGGCAGTGAGGTGGGTGAGGCAGAATGAGGAAATTCTTTCAAAGAAGAAGCCTCCTGATTACTTACATGAGAAGCATAAGAAATCGAGGATAGTCGGCGGTGATGGCCACTTCCGTGCCGTCATGGCTCGCCTGGTAGAACACCCCATCCTCGGGCTCCACGAATATATCTGGATCCTCTTTGAATCCAGGGTCAAGAGCCCGGTTGTGGTCCTCTAGCTGTGGTGCGGGGCTGTGTATATCCTTGGTGATCTTCCACCATTCCTGTTGCAAAGGAACGGATTAATATCCATGGAAAGTAATTTGGGGAGTAAATTGAGTGGAGTAGTGGGATGGAAACTCACCCAGCTGGGAGGGTTGTACATGGAAAACCCATCTCTGCTATTAATGCGGATGAACTCCTATTTCTCCCCTTTGTATGGTTCGGCCAGTATTTTGGCCAAAGCGGCGGAGGTATCCGGACCCTTTCGACCGCATCGGGTGGCGTCATCTTCTCTGTTATAGTGCCACATGGGACGCCCCCTGTATTGGAGCGGCTGGACCCCCCGTACTATGGATGTCGCCATAACCTCGACTATTGACAGTCCGGACCGAGCGAGCGTCTTTATCTTGCCCATCAATTGACGGACTTCTGTGCTATCTTCCTCCCCGAGGCTCCGAGGGTGCCAGCTGTAGCGTTTCTTCAACGGAGCACTTGAAAATTCGGGAAGACCCATTTAGACTGGGTCGGGAAGGGAGACATCCTCGATGTAGAACCATTCGGAAGGCCACTCTTCAGATGCCTTCTTTGGTATGCCGGATAGGTATCCGGTCCCGGCGATGCACCATACCTTGGCGCCGCCCACTTGGAATATTGATCCCTCTTGATTACGAGGGACGAGGCAAAACAATTTCCTCCATAGTCCAAAATGGGCCTCGCACCCAGGAATAGCTCATAGAGAGCAACGTAACCTGCAATGTGTAGGTGTGACGCCCCCGATTCAATCGTACACTAATCATGCACGCAAATGTGTACGATCAAGATCAGGGACTCACGGGAAGATATCACAACACAACTCTACAAATAAATTAAGTCATACAAGCATCATAATACAAGCCAGGGGCCTCGAGGGCTCGAATACAAGTGCTCGATCATAGACGAGTCAGCGGAAGCAACAATATCTGAGTACAAACATAAGTTAAACAAGTTTGCCTTAAGAAGGCTAGCACAAACTGGGATACAGATCGAAAGAGGCGCAGGCCTCCTGCCTGGGATCCTCCTAAACTACTCCTGGTCGTCGTCAGCAGGCTGCACGTAGTAGTAGGCACCTCCGGGGTAGTAGTAATCATCGTCGACGGTGGCGTCTGGCTCCAGGGCTCCAGCATCTGGTTGCGACAACCAGAAAGAAAGGAAAGGGGGAAAAAGGGGGGAGAAAGCAACCGTGAGTATTCATCCAAAGTACTCGCAAGCAAGGAACTACACTACATATGCATGGGTATATGTGTAAGGAGGCCATATCAATGGACTGAACTGCAGAATGCCAGAATAAGAGGGGGATAGCTAATCCTGTCGAAGACTACGCTTCTGGCAGCCTCCGTCTTGCATCAAGTAGAAGAGAGTAGATTGAAGTCCTCCAAGTAGCATCTCCAAGTAGCATCTCCAAGTAGCATAATCCTACCCGGCGATCCCCTCCTCGTATCCCTGAGAGAGAGCGACCACCGGTTGTATCTGGCACTTGGAAGGGTGTGTTTTATTAAGTATCCGGTTCTAGTTGTCATAAGGTCAAGGTACAACTCCAAGTCGTCCTGTTACCGAAGATCACGGCTATTCGAATAGATTAACTTCCCTGCAGGGGTGCACCACATAGCCCAACACGCTCGATCCCATTTGGCCGGACACACTTTCCTGGGTCATGCCCGGCCTCGGAAGATCAACACGTCGCAGCCCCACCTAGGCTCAACAGAGAGGCCAACACGCCGGTCTAAACCTAAGCGCACAGGGGTCTAGGCCCATCGCCCATAGCACACCTGCACGTTCCGTACGCGGCCGAAAGCAGACCTAGCCTAGTGGCGTTCCAGTCCAATTCGGCGCGCGCCGCTCCGTCGCTGACGTCTGAAGTGCTTCGGCTGATACCACGACGTCGGGATACCCATAACTACTCCCACGTAGATGGTTAGTGCGTATAGGCTCGTAGCCGACTCAGATCAAATACCAAGATCTCGTTAAGCGTGTTAAGTATCCGCAAACGCCGAACAGGGCCAGGCCCACCTGTCTCCTAGGTGGTCTCAACCTGCCCTGTCGCTCCGCCACAAAGTAACAGTCGAGGGCCGTCGGGAACCCAGGCCCACCTCTACCGGGATGGAGCCACCTGTCCTTTCAGCCCCCTCGTCAGAATCACTTGCGGGTACTCAATGAGCTGACCCGACTTTAGTCACCATCTGTATAGTATGTATGTATGTATAGTATATACCCGTGATCACCTCCCAAGTGATCACGGCCCGATAGTATAGCAAGGCGGACTGACAAGAATGTAGGGCCAATGATGATAAACTAGCATCCTATACTAAGCATTTAGGATTGCAGGTAAGGTATCAACAAATGTAGCGACAATGTCAGGCTATGCATCAGAATAGGATTAACGAAAGCAGTAACATGCTACACTACTCTAATGCAAGCAGTATAGAGGAGAATAGGCGATATCTGGTGATCAAGGGGGGGGGCTTGCCTGGTTGCTCTGGCAAGAGAGAGGGGTCGTCGGTGACGTAGTCGACCACAGGGGCATCAGCATCGGTCTCGGAGTCTACCGGAAAGGAGTAACGGAGGGGGAACACAATAAATAACAGAACAATCAAAGCATCACAAAGCGTAACAAGACAATACGCGGTGTTGGTGTGCCCTAACGTGGTAGTAAGTGATACCGACGAAGGGGGGGAAACATCCGGGAAGTATTCTCGGAGTTTCGCGTTTTCGGACAGAGGAGCCGGAGGGGGAAAGTTGCGAGTTCGATAGGTTAGGGGGGTGTGGCGGATGAACGGGTTGCGTATCCGGAATCGTCTCGTCGTTCTGAGCAACTTTCATGTAGAAAGTATTTTAATCCGAGTTGCGGATTAAAAGATATGATTTTCTAAAGATTTTATTAATTTCTGGAATTTAATTAATTATTTAATTAATTCGAAAAACAGATTAATGACATCAGCATGATGTCATGCTGACATCAGCAGTCAACAGAGTTGACTTGGTCAACCTGACATGTGGGTCCAGTGGGACCCACCTGTCATTCTCTGTTTAGGTTAATTACAGATTAGTTAATTTAATTACTATTTAATTAACCTAACTAGTTAACTAAATTAATTAAACCGGATTAATTAACTTAATTAATTCATTAGATAATTAATTAATTAATAATTAATTTTATTAAATCATTTTTATTTTTATTAATTATATTTATTTTAATTAATTTTAATTTTTAATTCCTTTTTTTTATTAAAACGTCCTGGGGCGTGGGCCCCGTTGGCAGTGGCCCAGAGGGCCATACTGGGTCGGGCGTTACGGGCGCTGGTGCCCAGCCCGTCTAGGCATACGCCCAGATCGACAGGGGGGCGCCGGCCACAGGTGCAGCGAATCCAGCCGCCGAAGGCGGTAGTGGCAAGGCCACGGCGGGGTTGTGCCGGGGCGCGGGGCAGGAGCCGGTTGCGGAGGTGGGCGCTGGGAGCGGTGGTCGGGCAGGGCGAGCAATGGGGAGGTTCGATGGCGCGCTCGCGGACGACACAGCCGCAGCTCGAGGAGCTAGCGCCCCGACGAAGTGCTCTGACGAAGTGCGGGCTCGGTCAGAGGTGAGGGGGACGGGCGCACGCGCACTTTGGCGCGGCCAGTCGCAGCCAG
>NC_041393.1:358639026-358645337 GCF_002162155.2 Triticum dicoccoides
TTTTTTTTGTTTTGTCTTTATTTATTCATTTATTTTTCCTTTTACTATTTTACTCTTAGTCTCATCTAATTTAAGTTTTATAAAAACTTAAAATTTGTACCAAAATCAGTATTACTAATTATATCTTTGTTACAAAAGTTTAACCCCCTAAATAAAATACTTTAACATCTTATAAGTAATAAAAGGCATTTATTATATTGGTTATGTTGTTGTTTCAGTCACATTTAAGCATCTAAACATTTTACAAAAGCGTGGTTTCCTTACCATAATTACCTATGCATTATTTGGCTCACTCCGAACATTTTAGTTTTAATATTTGAAAACTTTTATTTTTTTGCTTGATGTTGAATTTGAATTCGAACCGGTTTCGAACTAGCGCGAGATTAGCAACTATAATCGAGGTGACGTGGCATCACTAGCAGAGGATCACTGTAGCTTAATTACCCGGGCATCACAATTCTCCTCCACTACAAGAAATCTCGTCCCGAGATTTAAGAGGGGGTATAAGGGGGAAGGTCTGGTTACGAAATCCTAACGAATCTTCTCAGTCTTGGTTGCTCTTCTTGAAGAGGTCGATCCATTACATTGACATCTTCATTTCTCTGCTTCAGGTCATCATGGTGATGTCGTCCTTTGCTTCCTTTGCTTCAGGATCTCCAACGTACTTACGAATACGTAAGGGGCATCTTGACTACGACAGAATGCTTGTGAGGGATACAACCTGGGGGTTAACCCATGAATGAGCATAAGATTATCTCTCGAGTTGAACATATAAAATACCTCGAGAGTAAGGTACGAAGGTACAATAAGAGGTTCCAAGCGGATAAATAGTTGCTCGAAGTCTGAACCAGAGTGAGAAAGGGGTTCAGAGTAGCGAGAGTAAGTATGGCGGGTGATACCAGAATAGAGCATTAGGAAGGTGGCTCATGAATTTCATACGAGTCCACGCGGGAGGAATAACTTTGGAAACTGGGGTGTGCAGGAGAGTCAGGTTTCGATCCTGTGGAACTGTGGGTTATGGGCCCACCATGTGGGTTAAAAGTAGGAAAGGCAGTGACGTCTTGCACAATCATGTAAGCAAAGCATGTTAGAGGATAGCCTGACAGTTATGTCGGCAACAATGTCGGTACCAAGGGCGAGGGACGAAGAGAACCATCTTCCTGCTCGTTGAACGAGGCGGACCAATAGGCAAAGTTCTCGTCCATCGGTGGTTACCAGAATGTCCTCACCAAAATAACAGGGTCTTTCTGACAGAATTGTACGCGAGGGGTCTACATAAGCAGGGAATTAATACTGCTTAGACCATAATGATCACTAGAAAGGGTAAACCCAGTAATGGAAAGGAAAATATGATTATCAGATATTTCAGGGGTATATCCTTCCCAAGGACAAGCAGAGCATGATAACCATGACATGATGTTAAGTAGACAAGCCTCTAGGTGAGGGGAGAGAAATTTTTATGACATTATCCATACAACGGTTTTTGGATAGTTGAGCAAGAAACAATTAGCATTGGGCTTCAAATGTTCTTGTTGAAGAACGGAGTACCATAGACATGCTTCGAGATAGCATTGACATGGTCAACAGGTGAAAATCTGACTTTGGAAACAAAAAAGGATCCATCAGGAACAACTTATAGAATAAGTCTTACCATTTCCCCATGGACGAATGGCCAACCTTGTAAAAGGATACTATAGCAATAGGTCCTCCGAACAGGTGGGCTAGGCATGATATCACCTTACTGGGTTATATAAGGACCAATGTTATGACTCTTGGAAAACGTTCCAACCATCATATCTGGCCGAGATTCAGATCCGGTTGGTGTCAGGATACCTCAGACTTAGGATACCTGAGAAGAAAAAGGTGCAATGCAAACTGACGAGATGACATTGTAAGATTCTCGGGGAAATGAACTATGAAGTGATTTCCGTTATCAAGATTCCATCATTAACCCAAGGAGAGGACAAGGGGGTGTCTGGTGAACTCAACGGCAATTCACCGAGATTCCCAAAAGATGGATGCCCACAATTAAGTGAACAAGGAGGTAACATTTGTCAGATCAAATGATATAAGGAAGTATGCTCGAGGAAAACATACACAATTAAACATTGGTTGAAAGGTGCGCCCGAATTATGGGTTGGGTTGCACGACCAATGTCAGAATGGTGATTCAATAATCAATAGCCTAAGAATGAACTTTCGACCATTAACTTCAAAGAGATAGGGTTGCTAGAAGGAAAGAATCCAAACAACACCGTTCACTTGTTGGAATTAACACAGGGACCAAGAAAGAATGGTGATGGTGAGAAGTGTTTCTATGTCAAGAATTCTCAAGAGGTGGAACAAATCTCAGAACATTCTTGACATAAAGGATGGTAATACTCCAAGGTAAAGAAGAACAATTGCTGGATAGCAAGGAACCCAAGGTATAACACCAAACATGTACAAGCTTGTGTTGGTGGGAAGGCAATAAAGTGGTCGATGATAATACAATTCATCGAGGGCAAGGATGGTATTTCTCATCATGAATTCAATTGATATCCTGGATGAGCTCAGAATGTTGATGATCACGACACCTTTGTCGCGAGAGTTCATGAAGATGTAATCGATCGGTGACGACATCAAGTCAAGTAATGATGAAGTGAAAGGTTATTGGAACCAAGGGTACGACACAAACTCGAAACCAAGCTTGTTGTTCAAGGCGAAATGATATGACGATGAGGATCGACGTAAGGTTAGTTCATCGTCGAAAATTGGTGCTCCGAGAATAAGGACCAGGTAGCACAGTTAGAATCGTCACGACAATGATATAGCCAAACAGGCTAGGAATGGCGTGATCGGGTACAAACTCGTACTTATAGATGCTTACTGAAGAGTTGTTGAACCTTAGTGCGGACTCGGTTCAGTTATCGGTGTTTTTGAGTGTATAATAACTCAGAGCCCGTAAAAAAAATGGAAACAGTGGGAAGTTAACACTTGATGAAGAACTCATAAGAAGTTATGCAGTTCCATGATAATCTCGGGATACCAGGGGGGTAATACTCGACACAAGATCAAAGTAAAGGTTGGACTGGTGTATTGATCCATAGAAGACAATTGTTTAACTTGTCCGAGAAATGGAATCAAAGAAGAACAATCATGGTCGGAACCACGGTTGCGTAGGATCAATTCACAGATACCATATGTTAGTTATCAAGGAAATAGTTATTATTACAAGAAGCTTCCATGATAGGATATACATCGCGTCCATGGGCATGAACACAAAGTTCAAGGTCGACTCCCACTTCCTTAATGCATAACCTTCCATTCACTTCTCGCTTTGATAAAGGCATTAGTGTTGAAAGTTTTACCTGGTGAAATACCAGATGAGTATGACTCGTGAAATCTTCCGAGTTCACACATATTAAGGAAGGCATAGGTTCAACCCATCCGGGCATCTTACGAACATATACCACAAACTTCAATCATAAATACCACCAGCTCGAAAATGGAGCATGGTTGATAAAACAGAGGATACAATTTACCAAAAGCATTATGTATCAGAGGAAAGGCTCATGAGGTTATTGATTAAGGAGGACACTGTCGAATAATAATCCAATAAAGGATCCGACGGTCCATAGCGGAGCTGATGTGAGCATCGGCACACAATCAGTTGAAGAAAGGATGCAAGGGCATCAGATTATAGAACACCTGAATGATTTGATGCTTAGATATCAAAGGAATTACGATTTCCAAATAGAAGGATCAGAAGCAGACGCTCTGATCAAGGGTGGATAAGTTCAATAGACCTAAGGGTACAATTGACGGCGAACAGAATGGTCGAGAACAAGCTCATGTTCAAAAATGACGTCTGAGCCAGAAAGATAATTTAAAAGGATCAAATGATGATTGCGTGCATTCGCACTCATGTTGAATCAATAGGATCAAAATGACGGTGCCTAAGGATACTAACGAATATTGCCAGACATATGGAAAGCATCCACAATGCAAGCAGACAAGTATTGCAGAGCAATAAGCTACTAAGGATTTTTGGAGTATCGAATAGTATTTCAAAGACTTTTGTGAAACACATGAACAACTGGGGATAAGCGGATACTCGACAAGTGCGAGAGTTATCCATAGGGGTATTCAGGTGACAAGGAATTGCAAGACAGTAGGCACAAGATATTCTCGGATCAATAAAGAGAATTTCGGGGTATCTTGTAATAACAAGACCAACTGGGGAAGAATGTAAGAATAACAAATGCAAGTAGTTATCCATAAGGGTTTGCGGTGGAAGGTGAATTGCAAACGCGATGAACACAAGTTCTCGGGTTAATAGTGGAGAGTATCTTCAGGGTCTTCTGGTGCAGCTGACAATCATTAGTAATAAGGGGCTCTCCGGGTGAAAGTGAATACGAGATCCTAACGCTAGATTTAGTAAACTTCATTTAACCCGAATAGAGGAGAGATCAGAGTCCCAGAGTAAAGGTCGAGGAGTAAAAGATCCTAATACCACCCAATGGCGACGTGGGCCCATGGGCCGCACAGCCATGTTAGTAAAGTTTTGGAAAGTCTAGACTCGACTTCGGCCAAGGAGTGTGGAAGGGGGATTCCTACAGGCAGTCGGCTCTGATACCAACTTGTGACGCCCCCGATTCAATCGTACACTAATCATGCATGCAAATGTGTACGATCAAGATCAGGGACTCACGGGAAGATATCACAACACAACTCTACAAATAAATTAAGTCATACAAGCATCATAATACAAGCCAGGGGCCTCGAGGGCTCGAATACAAGTGCTCGATCATAGACGAGTCAGCGGAAGCAACAATATCTGAGTACAGACATAAGTTAAACAAGTTTGCCTTAAGAAGGCTAGCACAAACTGGGATACAGATCGAAAGAGGCGCAGGCCTCCTGCCTGGGATCCTCCTAAACTACTCCTGGTCGTCGTCAGCGGGCTGCACGTAGTAGTAGGCACCTCCGGGGTAGTAGTAATCATCGTCGACGGTGGCGTCTGGCTCCAGGGCTCCAGCATCTGGTTGCGACAACCAGAAAGAAAGGAAAGGGGGAAGAAGGGGGGAGAAAGCAACCGTGAGTACTCATCCAAAGTACTCGCAAGCAAGGAACTACACTACATATGCATGGGTATATGTGTAAGGAGGCCATATCAGTGGACTGAACTGCAGAATGCCAGAATAAGAGGGGGATAGCTAATCCTGTCGAAGACTACGCTTCTGGCAGCCTCCGTCTTGCATCAAGTAGAAGAGAGTAGATTGAAGTCCTCCAAGTAGCATCTCCAAGTAGCATCTCCAAGTAGCATAATCCTACCCGGCGATCCCCTCCTCGTATCCCTGAGAGAGAGCGACCACCGGTTGTATCTGGCACTTGGAAGGGTGTGTTTTATTAAGTATCTGGTTCTAGTTGTCATAAGGTCAAGGTACAACTCCAAGTCGTCCTGTTACCGAAGATCACGGCTATTCGAATAGATTAACTTCCCTGCAGGGGTGCACCACATAGCCCAACACGCTCGATCCCATTTGGCCGGACACACTTTCCTAGGTCATGCCCGGCCTCGGAAGATCAACACGTCGCAGCCCCACCTAGGCTCAACAGAGAGGCCAACACGCCGGTCTAAACCTAAGCGCACAGGGGTCTGGGCCCATCGCCCATAGCACACCTGCACGTTGTGTACGCGGCCGAAACCAGACCTAGCCTAGTGGCGTTCCAGTCCAATTCGGCGCGCGCCGCTCCGTCGCTGACGTCTGAAGTGCTTCGGCTGATACCACGACGTCGGGATACCCATAACTACTCCCACGTAGATGGTTAGTGCGTATAGGCTCGTAGCCGACTCAGATCAAATACCAAGATCTCGTTAAGTGTGTTAAGTATCCGCAAACGCCGAACAGGGCCAGGCCCACCTGTCTCCTAGGTGGTCTCAACCTGCCCTGTCGCTCCGCCACAAAGTAACAGTCGAGGGCCGTCGGGAACCCAGGCCCACCTCTACCGGGATGGAGCCACCTGTCCTTTCAGCCCCCTCGTCAGAATCACTTGCGGGTACTCAATGAGCTGACCCGACTTTAGTCACCATCTGTATAGTATGTATGTATGTATAGTATATACCCGTGATCACCTCCCAAGTGATCACGGCCCGATAGTATAGCAAGGCAGACTGACAAGAATGTAGGGCCAATGATGATAAACTAGCATCCTATACTAAGCATTTAGGATTGCAGGTAAGGTATCAACAAATGTAGCGACAATGTCAGGCTATGCATCAGAATAGGATTAACGAAAGCAGTAACATGCTACACTACTCTAATGCAA
>NC_041393.1:358645347-358646752 GCF_002162155.2 Triticum dicoccoides
AGGCGATATCTGGTGATCAAGGGGGGGGGGGGCTTGCCTGGTTGCTCTGGCAAGAGAGAGGGGTCGTCGGTGACGTAGTCGACCACAGGGGCATCAGCATCAGTCTCGGAGTCTACCGGAAAGGAGTAACGGAGGGGGAACACAATAAATAACAGAACAATCAAAGCATCACAAAGCGTAACAAGACAATACGCGGTGTTGGTGTGCCCTAACGCGGTAGTAAGTGATACCGACGAAGGGGGGGAAACATCCGGGAAGTATTCTCGGAGTTTCGCGTTTTCGGACAAAGGAGCCGGAGGGGGAAAGTTGCGAGTTCGATAGGTTAGGGGGGTGTGGCGGACGAACGGGTTGCGTAGCCGGAATCGTCTCGTCGTTCTGAGCAACTTTCATGTAGAAAGTATTTTAATCCGAGTTGCGGATTAAAAGATATGATTTTCTAAAGATTTTATTAATTTCTGGAATTTAATTAATTATTTAATTAATTCGAAAAACAGATTAATGACATCAGCATGATGTCATGCTGACATCAGCAGTCAATAGAGTTGACTTGGTCAACCTGACATGTGGGTCCAGTGGGACCCACCTGTCATTCTCTGTTTAGGTTAATTACAGATTAGTTAATTTAATTACTATTTAATTAACCTAACTAGTTAACTAAATTAATTAAACCGGATTAATTAACTTAATTAATTCATTAGATAATTAATTAATTAATAATTAATTTTATTAAATCATTTTTATTTTTATTAATTATATTTATTTTAATTAATTTTAATTTTTAATTCCTTTTTTTTATTAAAACGTCCTGGGGCGTGGGCCCCGTTGGCAGTGGCCCAGAGGGCCATACTGGGTCGGGCGTTACGGGCGCTGGTGCCCAGCCCGTCTGGGCATACGCCCAGATCGACAGGGGGGCGCCGGCCACAGGTGCAGCGAATCCAGCCGCCGAAGGCGGTAGTGGCAAGGCCACGGCGGGGTTGTGCCGGGGCGCGGGGCAGGAGCCGGTTGCGGAGGTGGGCGCTGGGAGCGGTGGTCGGGCAGGGCGAGCAATGGGGAGGTTCGATGGCGCGCTCGCGGACGACACAGCCGCAGCTCGAGGAGCTAGCGCCCCGACGAAGTGCTCTGACGAAGTGCGGGCTCGGTCAGAGGTGAGGGGGACGGGTGCACGCGCACTTTGGCGCGGCCAGGCGCAGCCAGGAGCAGGGGGGAGAAGGAGAGGGGGGGTCGTTGCTCACCCCCGTTGCAGGGGATCTGGGGCGGCGAGGCTCGTTGGAGCCGTTGAGGAAGACGGCGACGAGTAGGCGACGGAGAGGGCGACGGGGAGGCAGTCCGGCGATGGCGTCCGACGAGGTCCAAGCGGGGCGGCGGTGGCCGCGGCGTCTGCAGCCTTCGGGCACGATCTTGAGCA
>NC_041393.1:358646926-358652013 GCF_002162155.2 Triticum dicoccoides
GATCCAGAAGGGGATCGAGAAGTGGGGGAGCGAGGCGTGTGGGAAGAGTGGGGGATCGATCCTGATCCAAGGGATTCGGGGGAGGGAGTGGAGCGAGTGGGGGTTAGGGTTTCGGTTTAGTGGGGTTATGGGGATATAGGCCAGGGGTAGTGGGCTGGCCGACCGGCTGACTAGCTGGGCCGGTTGGCCCAGTGGGGGGGGCGCTACCTTTTTCTTGTTTGTTTTTTTTTGTTTTGTCTTTATTTATTCATTTATTTTTCCTTTTACTATTTTACTCTTAGTCTCATCTAATTTAAGTTTTATAAAAACTTAAAATTTGTACCAAAATCAGTATTACTAATTATATCTTTGTTACAAAAGTTTAACCCCCTAAATAAAATACTGTAACATCTTATAAGTAATAAAAGGCATTTATTATATTGGTTATGTTGTTGTTTCAGTCACATTTAAGCATCTAAACATTTTACAAAAGCGTGGTTTCCTTACCATAATTACCTATGCATTATTTGGCTCACTCCGAACATTTTAGTTTTAATATTTGAAAACTTTTATTTTTTTGCTTGATGTTGAATTTGAATTCGAACCGGTTTCGAACTAGCGCGAGATTAGCAACTATAATCGAGGTGACGTGGCATCACTAGCAGAGGATCACTGTAGCTTAATTACCCGGGCGTCACAGCAGGATAGAAGCATGAGTGAAGTTATGCAATTGGAGGCCATAATACTCCAGAAGCCCTCGGAGGAATGGATGGATTGGAAATCTAACACCTCTCAACAAGTAGGGAACAAGGCATACTCGTTCCCCCCTGGATGGTTTTGGGAAATTCTCTGCCTGCTCTCCACCATGGAAGGAAGCCAATCCGGCTCGAACAGGGACTAGATCCGCGGGGGGAAGAAATCCCTATGTCTGCAGCTTCACTAGCTGATTGTGGGATACGAAACACTTTTGCCAATCGCCTTTTTTGGGGCCGTGGGAGCGGGAGGAAGAGTTGGGAGCGCTAGCCATGTTGGGGTGGTTTCCGCTGGCTGGCTCTAAGGATTCCTCGCTTGGTGTGGACTGGGTCTAAAGATCCCCGTCTCTTTAAATAGACGACTTTCTTACATGGTCAGGGTGGTATGTGCTAAAATTCCCTGACCTCTCGTATTCGCTCGACATGTGGAAGCTGAAATCATGAAGGTGCGGAAGCCGATGCATGCGATGTTAAATGAAAAGTCGGATACTGCTCTTTAAGTCAGGTACTTTGAAGTAATCGGAGAAGGAACCCGCCTTGCAATGCCGAAGACAATCTACGCGCCAGACACCTCGTCATTGAAGCCTTGGAGGCGGAGGAGGCACCCCGTGAGCTACATCTCCCGTAGCAGGCGGTGGTTGAGGCAGCGAGCGAGATGGTGCAGCAGAATCTCCAGCGGCACTGACGAGCTCGGTGATGCGATCGAGCCAGTCCTCGTAGAGGTCATCGATCGGGAGGTAGCGCAGGAGATCGCGTGCCATGAGCAGAGCGGCCTGCGCGTTCGCTGGGCCCTGACGAGCATGGGAGGACGAAGTAGCCGGAGGCAGTGACGGAGTGGTGGTGCGCCCATCGCGGTGCATAGATGGATACAGTGAAGAGGCCTACCACCGGCGACAGGGTTAAGCAAGGGCAGCCGTCGCTCGCCGGCGCTGTCTGAGCGACACGGGCGGCAAGAGTGGCCCGGGGCTCAGCACGAGGTCGGCGCGCGTCAGCCATGGAAGCGGTGGAGCAGCGGCGAGTCGATTGACGGAAGAGAGGCTCCAATGCACCCCTACCTGGCGCGCCAAATGTCGGATTTCGGATTCCGCAAACCCTTGAGAGGTTCGAACTCTGGGGTGCATGCAAAGATCTCATTCTCCCCAGTCTTCGTACTCGCCAATCTCATAGCCTAACGCGTTGAGCTCTAAGGAAAGGGGACACAACAGTTTAACCAGGTTCGGACCACCTTGCGGTGTAAAACCCTACTCCTGCTTCATGGTGGATTTTTGCCTCGAGAGGCTGAGGATGAACTAGTACAGTGGAGAACAGCCTCCGGAGGTGTGTTCTTGAGCTCAAGTGAGCTGGTGAGGGTGGAATGGATGCGGTTCCCCCGCCCATGGTGGCTAGGTCCTATTTATAGTGACCTTGGTCCTCTTCCCAAACGAAGGCAGAAAGGGATCCCACAACGGCAAATTTGAAGGGTGACAACTGGTACATCTTATCCTGACTAAAGTGGTCTTCGCCTGCAATAGCTGTGACGCCCCCAATTCAATCGTACACTAATCATGCACGCAAATGTGTACGATCAAGATCAGGGACTCACGGGAAGATATCACAACACAACTCTAAAACATAATTAAGTCATACAAGCATCATAATACAAGCCAAGGGCCTTGAGGGCTCGAATACAAGTGCTCGATCATAGACGAGTCAGCGGAAGCAACAATATCTGAGTACAGACATAAGTTAAACAAGTTGCCATAAGATGGCTAGCACAAACTAGGATACAGATCGAAAGAGGCGCAGGCCTCCTGCCTGGGATCCTCCTAACTACTCATGGTCGTCGTCAGCAGCCTGCACGTAGTAGTAGGAACCTCCAGTGTAGTAGTCGTCGTCGACGGTGGCGTCTGGCTTCAGGGCTCCAGCATCTGGTTGCGACAACCAGGTAGAAGGGAAAGGGGAAAAGAGGGAGAAAAGCAACCGTGAGTACTCATCCAAAGTACTCGCAAGCAAGGAGCTACACTACATATGCATGGGTATATGTGTAAAGGGCCATATCGGTGGACTGAACTGCAGAATGCCAGAATAAGAGGGGGATAGCTAATCCTGTCGAAGACTACGCTTCTGGCAGCCTCCGTCTTGCAGCATGTAGAAGAGAGTAGCATGAAGTCCTCCAAGTAGCATCGCATAGCATAATCCTACCCGGCGATCCTCCCCTTGTCGCCTTGTTAGAGAGCGATCACCGGGTTGTATCTGGCACTTGGAAGGGTGTGTTTTATTAAGTATCTAGTTCTAGTTGTCATAAGGTCAAGGTACAACTCCAAGTCGTCCTGTTACCGAAGATCACGGCTATTCGAATAGATTAACTTCCCTACATGGGTGCACCACATAACCCAACACGCTCGATCCCATTTGGCCGGACACACTTTCCTGGGTCATGCCCGGCCTCGGAAGATCAACACGTCGCAGCCCCACCTAGGCACAATAGAGAGGTTAGTCCGCCGGTCTAATCCTATGCGCGCAGGGGTCTAGGCCCATCGCCCATTGCACACCTGCATGTTGTGAGGGCGGCCGGAAGCAGACCTAGCAACCTCCATTGCAAAGGAAGTCACGTTACGCGGTCCAATCCGGCGCGCGCCGCTCCGTCGCTGACGTCAAGAAGGCTTCGGCTGATACCACGACGTCGAGTGCCCATAACTGTTCCCGCATAGTTGGTTAGTGTGTATAGGCCAGTAGCCAGACTCAGATCAAATACCAAGATCTCGTTAAGCATGTTAAGTATCCACGAACGCCGAACAGGGCCAGGCCCACCTCTCTCCTAGGCGGTCTCAACCTGCCCTGACGCTCCGCCACAAAGTAACAGTTGGGGGCCGTCGGGAACCCAGGCCCACCTCTACCGGGATGGAGTCACCTGTCCTTCCAGCCCCCACATCAGAATCATTTGCGGCTACTCAATGAGCTGACCCGACTTTAGTCACCATCTGTAAAGTGTATGTATGTATAGTATATACCCGTGATCACCTCCCAAGTGATCACGGCCCGATAGTATAGCAAGGCAGACTGACAAGAATGTAGGGCCAATGATGATAAACTAGCATCCTATACTAAGCATTTAGCATTGCGGGTAAGGTATCAATGACTGTAGCAACAATGATAGGCTATGCAACAGAATAGGAGTAACCGAACAGTAACATGCTACACTACTCTAATTCAAGCAGTATAGAGGAGAATAGGCGATATCTGGTGATCAAGGGGGGGCTTGCCTGGTTACTCTGGCAAGGAGGGGTCGTCAACTCCATAGTCGAACTGGGGGTCGCCGGCAGTCTCGGGGTCTACCGGAAAGAAGTAACGGAGAGGGAACACAATAAATAACAGAGCAATCAAAGCATCACAAAGCGTAACAAGGCAATACGCGGTGTTCGGTCTGCCCTAACGCGGTAGTAGGTGATACCGGCGAAAGGGGGAAACATCCGGGAAAGTATCCCTGGTGTTTCGCGTTTTCGGACAAATGAACCTGAGGTGAAATGTTGCAGGTTTGCTATGCTAGGGAGGTGTGGCGGTCGAACAGGCTGCGTATCCGGATTCGTCTCGTCGTTCTGAGCAACTTTCATGTAGAAAATATTTTAATCCGAGTTACGGATTAAAAGATATGATTTTCTAAAGATTTTAATAATTTCTGAAATTTAATTAATTATTTAATTAATTCGAAAATGATTTAATGTCATCAGCATGATGTCATGCTGACAGCAACAGTCAGCAAGTTGACTCGTCAACCTGACCAGTGGGTCCAGTGGGACCCACCTGTCATACACTGTTTAGACTTAATTAGGGTTTAGGCTAAACAAACTACTGTTTAACTAAACTAACAAATTAATTAGAATAATTGACTAGGATTAATTAACTTAATTAATTTAGTTAATTAATTAATTATTCAAGTTTATTTTTATTTATTATTATTTTTTATTATTATATTTTTTATCCCTTTTTTTGGAAACGTTCTGTGGGGTGGGGCCCCTTGTCATAGGCACAGGGGGCCTTAACGGGTTTTGGGCGCTGGGGCGACGGTTGTCGCCCGAACGGGCGCGGTTGCAGGCGCCGGGTCGCTTGGACCCGGGCGCGCTGTCTTGCCGGCAGCCATGGCGGAGGGGCTCCGGCGAGCCACCTGAGCAGCGGCGGATAGAGCCACAGCAAGGTCATGGCCGGAGCGGGGCGCGCCGGCCGTGGCCTGTGGAGAGGCGGCTGCGGGGAGGAGCGCTGGGGGCCGGCGCCGTCGGCCGTGGCCGCGGTCGTGTGCAGAGGAGGCGGGGTCGTAGGGGGTGAGCGCCGGCAGGGGAGCAGGGGGACGGAGGCAAGGGCGCCGTCGACGGGGCGAGCGAC
>NC_041393.1:358652548-358694791 GCF_002162155.2 Triticum dicoccoides
TCCCGATCCAGATCCAGCGGGGGGTGGAGTGGTGCGAGTGGGGGGTGGTTAGGTTAGGATTTGGGTGAGGGAGTGGATAAGGGGGGAGTGGGTGGCCGGCTGGGCCGGTTTGGGCCTGCCCAGTTGGGCCGGCTGGCCCGGGGGGTTCTTTTCCTTTCCCTCTCTTTTTTTTGTTTGTTTGTTTTCTGTTTTCTTTTATTATTTCTTTCTTTTCTGTTTAAATCATTTTAAACCATTTAGCCATTTTATAAAAAGGTGTTTGTTGCACCATAATTACCCTTGTAATATTCGGCAACCACCGAACATTTTTGTTTTGACTTCTGAAAATTTTGGGTGTTTGTCGCTAATTCATTTTTGAATTTGCAATGTTTTTGAACTACCACTTAATTAGCAACAGTAACATAGATGACATGGCATCATCAGGAGAGTTTTACTATAGCCTAATTATCCGGACGTCACAATAGCCTCTGGTCGTGGCCGCGGTGGGCTCGGCGATGACCTTCGTCCTGCCGTCCTAGTGATCTTGGTCTTGTTCCACGGGAATGGAAACCTTTGGCTGCTTCCTCGGGACTCCGTGCCTGCTGCTTGCCTCCTTTGCACCAAAGAGGAAACTGGTACACTGCGCCCGTTGGCACCCGCGTGGCCTCGTTCGTCATGGCTCACGTCACCTCAACCTCACGAGGTGAGCCTTGCATAGAGATCTCCGCTCCTCGGGAGCCAGCCTGAGGAGGCTGATCCTTTTGGAGGTCTTGGTGTCGTCCGCCTCGCGAGGCTTGGCCCCTCGCGAGGGTCTTGGGTTGTCGATGTCGAAGCTGGGCCATACCAAGCCATCGATGGAGCCATGCCACGGGCCACAGGCAGGCAAGTCTGGGTACCCCGTATCCAGAACGCCGACACTCGCCCCCCTCCCAGCCCTAATGTCCAAATACTGGCTCCACCCCTGATCACAACATAATTTTACGACTCAAGGTATTCATTTAAGAGGCTCCAAAGAACCATACATAACATGATATTACAAACATGGGTCTCGTGACCCAATATACAAAGTCATACAAGCAACAAGCGGAAGCATAAACATGTCTTAGTACAGCTGGAAATAAAGAAGGCTAGAAGCCTGTCTACCTACAAGACCTCCAAAGGAATCAGACCTCTTTCTGGGATTCTCAAGCTACGCATCGAAGCCCACGTGGAACTACTAGTGAGACTGAAGTCTCCTCTGCAAAAACATAAATTAAACAACCGTGAGTACAAATATACTCGGCAAGACTTACATCAAAACTAAATCTATCTATTATATAATTAAGACAAGAGACAAATAAGACATCACGATACAAAAATATGATCCATTGATTTAGATTATAACGGTTGAGATTAAAATATCTAAAAGTTACGTACAACTATATTTTGCACATCTGACATGTACCAAAGCACAACCTAGAAAAAGACGTAGCCTAAAAAAACATGCAAGTCCCAATTACTTGGATCACGTAAAAAATAAAAGCCACTTGGAATCCCTGAAAAGAAAAGGCAAGCGGAGTCCAGACAAAAAGAATCCATACAAAAACGTACTGCAACCAAGGAGAAAAAGGGGGAATCAGCCACGTGTTGTGTTGGTCCACAAGACAGGCTACACTATCTTTCGCAAAAATATAGATAGGTGGCTATGATATGAGTATTGTGTTTATAGCCAACATTATATATGTTCGTAAGTTTTTTTTGGAAAACTAAATGTTCGCTTTGGCATTTGAATGTGAGACAACATGGTAGAAATGAACCTAAGAAAATTCTAAACTATAATATAAAAAATCTAAAAAATAATTAAATTTATGAAAACAAAAATAAACAAATTTAAATAGGATTATTAAGGTATGCATAATTTAAGAATATTCCTACAGTTAAGTCGAATAAATTCAGTAATATAAAATTACTTAGATGGTCAAGTAAAAATAAAATCATTTCATTCACCATAAACTATTTAAATTGCACTATCATTTATAATCTATATATTACTATTCAATTAAAAAGCAAAATAAGCCCTCGCATTTGTCCACATATGCTAAAAATATATCACACGTTCACTTAGATAATAATAGTTGAGATTAAAAGATCTAAAAGTTACGTAGGATAATAACATGTACTCCCTCCGTAAAGAAATATAAGAGCGTTTAGATCACTATTTAATGATCTAAACGCTCTTATATTTCTTTACAGAAGGAGTACATTTTTTTTTGCATCTAACACGTGTAGTATTTGACCCATTAATGTATTACAAGATGTCCCCTCAACAAGAAAATCGTAGCACAAGACATACTATAACACGTGCGTGTTGCCCAAAATAAAAACGATTACTATTAGTATAGGACTAGAAGCATACGCGCGCCTTGCCGCACCGCTTTCTTTTCATCGGTGAGAGATTTATAGGCAACAAAACTGATGTCGGTCATTGGCAGTGTCATTGTTGTAGTAGTATTGAAGCAGTCTCAAGCATCTTAAAGTTGTTTCATATAATCTGACAACAGTCATGAAGCAGTCTTGCTGAATAATTAAAGCGAGAAGCAAAGCAGTCTTGAAGCTATTCCATATAATCTCACTTCAGTTTTGTGGTTGCGGTACTATATGTGTTACGTATTCTTCCTCCTCCTTTTTTTGTGAAAAAATAAACATATAAGACGATGTGTTTGTGGCAATTGCTGACTCTCAGCTCCTATGTTAGCATCCGGTTCCAACTAACCACAATGTGTATGCATGGCGCTGCATCACATTCCATGGTACTGCAGTGAACGAACGTATAGGACGAACCCCAAGCTAGTAGTATAGCCAAAAGTGCTCTCATCGTCCTGCTGTATTCGGTAGAGAGGCCCACTTTGTATTTTGATAGACAAAAAATACATTAATGAGAGAAGGAATTAAAAAATATATCAACTCACAGATTTCTAAACTTGTAAGTTGCCACTTCACAGTGACTGCTCCATCTCTGCTCTGAATAAATGGACTTTCTCGTGGTTTGTTGCTACCGTCCTTTCTTTGTCTTCAGTTTGCAGAGCACAGTAGCCAGCCATCATCCGTTTCCAGACGCAATGTCGGATGATACTACACCGAAAAGCGATGATTCCACATTTGCCATGAGGTGCTGAATTGAGTGAGTCCCAACAATGAAAAATGCATGTTAAATCAGAAGAAAAGAAAATGCAGTCACAACATATTTAACATTTCAACTTTCAAGTCCCCCAAAGCACATCAAGCACCCCGCAACCCATGCGCTCAAGCCACAACAACGGGTTGTGCAGGCTGGGTCGTCTGCCCTATTATGCCAAGGCCACAACTGCAGCATCGCTAGAAGTCATTATTGTCGCCGTCCCTTGGCACTCCCTTCTGGAGATTCTGTCCTGGTTTGTGATGTTCACCAACACCCTGACTAGCCAGTCCGTGAGCCGCCGTGTCAGCCTCGCCACCCGATCCTCATTTCATTGGATTTTGGCACATAACCACCTAGCAGCTCCATACTCAATTATATAATAGAGCAGGCAAATCAATATCCATATGACAAAATGATAAAGCATTTGAACCAGGCAACTTAGGGGGATAGAGAACTGTGGACAGATAACTCATTTAATCATCATAAGAAAATTCAGTGGCTCTGCTCAAAGATTTTGTCCTTTCTTGGCTTGGATGTGCATGTACGCATCAAGAGGAACCCTTCTCAAGCAGTACTGAAATAAGAAAGTTTAAACTGGTCATTCCTGGGATCCATAGCAATAAGAAGCAGTGCACAACAGTGTGTGAGCATCAACCAGAAAATGAAAATGACCAAGATATCACGCATCACAATGTGAGAAGGAGATTAAAGCATCAAATATACATGAAGACCATCATTTTTCATGCCCACAAGTATCTATACTTATGAAAAAAATCAAACTCTTAAAATATGAAGGTATTCCTATGATCAGTATGACTCATCAATCATCATCATCATAGGCCTAAAGGACAACAAACTTTAAGTATCTCTGGACTGCTATAACTTTATGGCAGCAAGAGGAGAAAAATGGCTATAAAAATGCATAGTCCTATAGTAGGAAAAAGAATCTGCTCACAATAAAAATGAAGAAAATCATTCAGCTATAGTCCAATTCCATTGGTTCGCGATTTACAACATGGTAAGTAGTACCAACATCTGATGGAGTATGCACTTGCAAGAAGCAAGCTAACAATTTAAGCATATATCAACGGCGCCGATTCAGAATGTATTCCAATGCTAAAGCTTTGAAAACATAAACAAAGTTGAAGGCTTGGCTTATTAACTTTCCAAAACAAAGCATAATTTATCCTAAATAACTTATTGTGTTCACTATGAAAAACTAAGAAGAGGAAGTCATGGCGGCAGCGGAAGGAGAACCCATTGAGCAGTTATGCGAGAGGGCCTGATACCATGTGAAACTAGAGAGATTGTAGATTGGATTGGCACACCTAGAACGACGGCCTTGGGTTCATTATATACTCAGCCAGCTAGGGCTGCGGCAGTGCCGGATATACATCAGGGTTGTTACAAGAGATATACAAAACCCTAGATACTAACAACCTCCTTATCCTAATAACATACGGCTTAACAAAGTCCACAGACAACTTCATCGGCATATATGTAAACATAAAATAAGGAAGCATACATATTTGGAGATGAAGCTAATTCACAACCTTAAAGGGAGAACTGATTACACTAAAACTTGGAAGCAATGGGAAACTCCAATAAAAGCAAAAGCTCACTTTGAAGAAAATCTGGAATTTACAACATTGCATTACTGTAAGCTTGTTCACACTAAAAGATATGATACGCCCTATGCATATACAGTAGGCTCTCTTCTTCTACATATATATACCAATAATTATTAGACGCACCTATGACCTAGATGGACAACAAGTAAACAAACACCCTTGTTATGGGTTTCACCAAAATATCTTGCACCTTACTTTTTACGTTCTCAAAAAATTAATATACTATGTATTTAAGCAGTTCAGGACTAAATGAGAAGCATGGTACATTGAAAAGAATCTCAACCATCCAGCAATAAAAAAGATGTTATTACCATCATCCAAGCATTTGTAAGCTCAAGAGTGTGCTACTAATACAATTAAAATATATCTTATGGATACAAGAAACTCTTTACTTTTAATACCTACACATAATTGGTAGTCTGGATGTAACTGACTTAATCTTTAGATAAGGGCCAAAAAAATGTATTCTCTTCAGAATAACTGAGAGAAAAGTTCAGGTGAGAAGTCCCATATCACAAGATGACGTAATATTGGCACAAATATCTTTTATGGGTTGTCAGAGCAATTTGACATTCCAACAAAATTATGATGTCAGGAGCGACTTGGTTTCTGCCACTTCCAAATGGTATGTCTATCCTGACATCTGGAGCAGACTAAAAAGAACAGTGAACAATTTCACCATCAAAGAATGGGACTCGGAGCTACAAAGGGTAATTTGATTCTACACAAAGTAGTACGGTGCTGCAAACCAGAAACTTAATTCTTACCCGTTCAGATTTGTTATGTGTATAATGTAATCAAGACCAAAGCCGATAACAGTTCTAACAGTTGCAGGTCACAGAAAAAATCAATGCATGGGAAATTCACTAAGCATTACATACATTTGTTTCGTGTGACAAACTCTTATAATCTCAACTGCGCCATATCTTAATTTCCTATGTCATTCACTGCAAATTTTAGACCGTTGTTACAAAATCTCATGATGTGGGTGCTATCTATAACTCCACGAGCAGTGCGAATCAGAGGTTTTGCACATACCATTTGGATGTGGGCGAGCTCCCGGAGTGCTAACCTGATCTTGGAATTATTCTGAAGTTAACTTTTGTCTCAGTTAGAACCCCAATAATCATTAAACTCACATTGAGAAAATGTTATGACACATAAAAGGAAGAAATCATCTTAATTAGCAAAGACCGTCCAAACTAAACATGGATAACACGAGGTATAATTTCAGAAAAATTGATAAATTTACCCTAAGCATCAGGGCAAAGCATAGCTCACAGGCTGCATCCACCGGTATCATGAGCACTTTGTCTGTACTGCAACTACTACTACGCAGTTGCCCTTCTTGGCATGGGACTTGAGACATTCCAAGATGGAGGAGGGGAATTGATCTGATGCTTCCTGTATAGTACAATTCATACATAAAGGAATGCAAAACTGAAAATTAGCTAGGTAACCCCAAAACAATAGAGGAATGACCTTTTATTAGTGGATGTGTAACATCACACATGAAGAGGGAGATTATAATAGTAGTGATTGTAACATCACGGTCTGCATTTTGAGTTATTCATCATGCCATTCACACCATAATAACACTAAGAGTCTTAGACCTGCTTCTGAGGGCCACAATGCATATAACTTTGAGCAAATTAGGACGATAATTATGTAGCCTAAATCAAGGAGGGGTTCCAAGCTCGCCATGGTGGTCGTTGGGTTGGTGTGCAGCTGAGCCGTGGAAACTTCCCGCGCCGCCTGTTCTACATGCCCCTCGCGTCACTGCCATCGGCCATTGCCTCGCCGTGGAGAGTGAGAGATGAGCCGAGTGACACGGTGGTGGTTAGTGGTGCTGGAGAGGGGGTTAAGGAAGAATCTTTTGCGAACGTCGAGCCGAGGCGAACAAGCACCGCCCAGAACGGATCCGGGCGCCAGCACCGTAGACCGATAGAGGCGAGGCTCAGCGACCGGCAAAACGGCGCAGAGGAGAGGGCGCGAGGAGGAGCGAAGGTGGTCGGGCAACTGGGTGTGGTGTGGCATCGAAGAGGAGGCGAGCGCGATGGCGGTGGCGGCGGCGACACGGTGGAAGGCGAATGCAGAAGGGGATAGGGATTTACGGAAGGGAAGAGAACCGACGTGCGGTCAAACCGATTAAAGCCCATATCCACTTACAGGTGGGGCCATGAACGCCGCTAAATGCCTCGATCAACCACGGCACTGTAAATCCTGGGAGCTTAGAAACTGTAGAGATACCAGAGAAAGAGATCAATCATCCTCCGGCGTACTGATACATGCATGTTCACAATAACAATCAGGCTACAGCCAATCCCAGAGGAGAGAATAAAAACACTACGGCAAATCACATGGCGGTCGTGTTGCATTTCCTCACATCATGGGTGATGGCAGCATGCAATTTTTTTCCAAACTCAAATAGATGCTCGATTTAAAATGAAATAAATGGAGGGTTTAAAGGATGTGACTCTCTTTTGTTTTAAAATATTAGGATAGGTGTATGATTTAAGAAATCTGAATATTTAACAGATGAATTTTGGAAAGAGAACTAATATTAGCAATTAAAATAGGTGTACAATTTAAAAATGTTGAATATTTAACATCTGAAAACCTCAATACCGTCCCCGCAAAAAACCCTCAGTGCCTAATTCAAAATGAATTATATAAGATATATATTATTATATGGATGATTATACATACTTTTATATGTGATGTTTGAAATACAAATGAAAGGAAAGTAGAAAATTTACTCCCCAGAGATGGATACGTTATCATCTATACTATATATATAATTCTAATCGGTGGATGCAAAAGACAACTAATTTCAATGTACATATTATGAATATCATTTCAATTCGACACTCTACAGTATGTACTAATAAAGGAAAAAAGACCAACATAATATGCCTCAAATGTATTGATGTACATATGTGTCCTCTGGCGATCGTTTATGGTAAATGGGGGCGGTCGAGAAGTGGTAAACTGAGAAGGGCTTTGCATGTGTACATATCACAGGGTATGCACATCATGGTAAGAAAAAACAGCGGATCAATCACAATGGGATATGTGTGTGATTGAGCTAATCATGCAAGCAAAGGAACATGGTGTTGTGGAAACAACAGTAAAGTCCAGTGCTAATAAAAGGCTGCCAAAATATTGGTAGGAAAACACATTGTAAACGTGTTTATATATAAACGGATACAACCAGGGAAGAATTGGTCCGGAATATGTAATGGTTGTCGTCATGGATAGCTTGAACTCGGTATAGTGCTTGAGTTAGTTTCAATATTTTCCACATGCGCTTCAGTTGACTTCGTGAACAGAAGGTGATAAAAAACTCAGACTAGCATCCAATAAATATTACTATTGTACACTTATCAATTAGAGATATTAATTTGTTTTGCATTTTTTTCCCAATTTTACATAGAAAATTGTGGAATAAATATATTTTACATGACAAGTTAAACGTACTCATCTGAATATACAACACACAATCTTACCGAATAAGAAATATTCACGTGTACATATTGAGATACTGTCAAGTAGTTTTCTAAAAAATTGTTTGCATCAGTATGTTAGCTGATATTTCTAGCATATACAACAACCTGAAGGGTAGCTTACAAAAGATTTAAACCATGTGAGTATATCTAATCATGACGACTTTTGGTGTATGCCAATCAAAGAGACTAATTAGAGGATGTAGGAGGTGCAGACGGTGGAAGGCTCGGGATATATTTGATAATATAATAAAGAAAAAATGTATTGGAGTTGGTATAATCTTCACTTCGCACGGAAGCGACACATACGCCAACTATGCAATAATTTTATTTTATATAATAGAAAATGTATCAAACTACTAACTGCATTCGTGCTTCATTATCAGTCTTAAGCCTCCAGTTAGTTCGAATTAGAAATATGGACGAAAACGAATATACACTTCATATAACGGTGGAACTACAAAACTATATACAACTTCCATGAAGCATGTTTCCGTAACGAAATACCAAATACATATCATTATAGATAGATCATGAGACAAATTTTCGTATTGTATATGTCTGCTACTGTAGATATTGATATTTTTCTCTATGAACTTGGTCAAAGTTTACTAAGTTTGACTATATAAAAAACACTATAGGCATTACACTATGTAATTGAGGGAGTATCAAATATAACTATATGTATGAAATCTAGCCGCGCAAATGCATGGGTGACCCAACTAGTTTTTTTTAGAAAAGGAGGATGACACCCGGTCTCTGCATCTGGACAATGCATACAATCATTTTATTAATTATTCACAAAGACCATACAAAGTAATACATCAGTAAGTCTGAAGCCACCATCTTGGCAACATCTATTGCTACTGCTATCCACTTGATGAAGGGGTGTCGAATGTCCGAGCCGAATACCAAACAGACATCGCACCAAAGCCTAACATCTAAAGTCGGAGGCCCCAACCAAGCCTCTTGCCGGGTCTAGGGCAACACCAGCCCGACACACTCTCAGAGGCCACCGCCACCATCTTCCAACCTGTCCATCTTCGGAACAGATACTAACACATTGACCTTGCCAGGCCTGCCATCAACGCCACCACGGCGCCAGATGTCAGGACCCCAATCCTAAGTCACACCGATCTAGCATGTAACACATCATATCACTTTGCGGCCTCATGCACGGTATTTCAACGGTTGCAGCCTTACCTAGGCCGGGACCATTTGTGCCTTTTGGCTCATGTATATAATTGTGTCGCTAGCATCCATATGACAGTGAACCCAGGCCGACATGACTAGTCATGAACCCAAGGTGGCACAAACTTATAGGGACATGCATACATAACCCAGCAATGAAGGTGTCGATATTCAACATATGAACCCAAGTCGTAGCAAGCTACAAGGACTTAAAAGGAACAACACATGACATTTCCCTAAAGGGACAGATACAGGAAAAAACAAGGATACATGCTGGCCAACTTGAGTGTTCCAGAGTAGTAGCGAACTACCATGGCTATGTGGAAGCACCAGGAGACATTTCCCCATAAAGAAGGCTACCAAGGATAAATTACTAGATGTCGGAACCCACACATAGCAATACACGTTACACGTACGCATAACATGAAGTATGCGTTGTACAACAGGGCATCACAACATAACTCAACAACTCATATAGATAAAGGCCCAGAAGAGCCATCATAGTATTTATTACAAGCAGTGAGTCTCATGACCCTTCACACAAAGTCATACAAGCCAAGCGAAAGCATAAACATGTCTGAGTACAGACATCTGAAAAGAGAGAAGGCTAGATAGCATGTCTACCTACAAGACCCTCCAAAGGAACCAGACCTCTGTCTAGGATTTCCAAGCTAATCGTCAAAGCCCACGAAGAACTACCACTGGTACTGTAAGGTGCTATACAAACGGTTTTTACCCCTTTCCGCGACGGCATTTGGAACCGTCGCCAAGTGGGTGTGGGTGATAGGGGGATCCTTCCCACGCGACCTAGAAACCGCCGGGGATGGGCGAGCGGCCACTGACGATCGCCATAGAATAAATGTATGAGAAGCCACCCCAGTCCCACATGTTACATCTCGACGTTACGTTTCTGATCAGAGAGACATCCTAAACGATTACGCTGCTTGATACGTCCATTTTGCATCATGTTTATCTACTGTTATTTATGTTTTTTTATTGCATAATAATGCTTTTTGGAGTAATTCTAATGCCTTTTCTCTTATAATGTGCAAGGTACACACAAAGGGGGAGGATTCCGGCAGTTAGAAATCTGGACCTGGAAAAGCTGCGTCAGGATACCTATTCTGCACAACTCCAAATGAGCTGAAATTTCACGAGGATTTTTTATGGAATAAATGACGATTTTTGGAGCAAATAAGTACCAGAGGGGGCCCACCAGGTGGGCACAACCCACCTGGGCGCGCCAGGGAGCCCAGGCCCGCCCTGATGGGTTATGCTCACCTCGGCCCACCTCTAGTGCCCCTCTTCTGGTACATAAGTCATTTTGACCTAGAAAAAATAGGGAGAGGACTTTCGGGACAAAGCGCCGCCGTCTCGAGGCGGAACCTGGGTAGGAGCACTTTTGCCCTCCGGCGGAGCGATTCCGCCGGGGGAACTTCCCTCCCGGAGGGGCAAATCATCGTCATCATCATCACCAACAACTCTTCCATCTTGGGGAGGGCTATCTCCATCAACATCTTCAACAACACCATATCCTCTCAAATCCAAGTTAATCTCTTGTGTTCAATCTTTGTACCGGAACTATAGATTGGTGCTTGTGGGTGACTAGTATTGTTGATTACATCTTGTAGTTGATTACTATATGGTTTATTTGGTGGAAGATTATATGTTCAGATCCATTATGCTATTTAATATCCCTATGATCTTAGCATGATTATCATTTGTGAGTAGTTACTTTTGCTCTTGAGGTCACGGGAGAAATCATATTGCAAGTAATCATGTGAACTTGATATGTGTTCGATATTTTGATGATATGTATGTTGTGATTCCCTTAGTGGTGTCATGTGAACGTCGACTACATGACACTTCACCATATTTAGGCCTAAGAGAATGCATTGTGGAGCAGTAATTGTTGGAAATATGCCCTAGAGGCAATAATAAAAGTATTATTATATTTCAATGTTCATGATAAATGTCTTTTATTCATGCTATAACTGTATTATCCGGAAATCGTAATACACGTGTGAATACTTAGACCACAATATGTCCCTGGTGAGCCTCTAGTTGACTAGCTCGTTGTGATCAACAGATAGTCATGGTTTCCTGACTATGGACATTGGATGTCGTTGATAACGGGATCACATCATTAGGAGAATGATGTGATGGACAAGACCTAATTCTAAGCATAGCATAAAAGATCGTGTAGTTCGTTTTGCTAGAGCTTTGCCAATGTCAAGTATCTCTTCCTTCGACCATGAGATCGTGTAACTCCCGGATACCGTAAGAGTGCCTTGGGTGTATCAAACGTCACAACGTAACTGGGTGACTATAAAGGTGCATTACAGGTATCTCCGAAAGTATCTGTTGGGTTGACATGGATCGAGACTGGGATTTGCCACTCCGTATGACGGAGAGGTATCTCTGGGCCCACTCAGTAATGCATCATCATAATGAGCTCAATGTGACCAAGGTGTTGGACACGGGATCATGCATTACGGTACGAGTAAAGTGACTTGCCGGTAACGAGACTGAACAAGGTATTGGGATACCGACGATCAAGTCTCGGGCAAGTAACGTACCGATTGACAAAGGGAATTGTATACAGGGTTTGATCGAATCCTCGACATAGTGGTTCATCCGATGACAGCATCGAGGAGCATGTGGGAGCCATCATGGGTATCCAGATCCCGCTGTTGGTTATTGACCTGAGAGCGTCTCGGTCATGTCTGCATGTCTCCCGAACCCGTAGGGTCTACACACTTAAGGTTCGGTGACGCTAGGGTTATTAGGAAGACTAGTATGTGACTACCGAATGTTGTTCGGAGTCCCGGATGGGATCCCGGACGTCACGAGGAGCTCCGGAAGGGTCCGGAGGTAAAGATTTATATATGGGAAGTTGTCAAACGGACACCGGGAAGTTTCGGGGTCATACCGGTATTGTACCGGGGCCACCGGAAGGGTTCCGGGGGTCCACCGGGAGGGGCCACCCCTCCCGGGGGGCCACATGGGCTGCGTGGGGCAGGGAGCCAGCCCCTGGTGGGCTGGGCGCACCCCCTCCCTTGGGCCCTTGCGCCTAGGGTTGAGGGGGGAACCCTAGAGGGGGCGCCCCCCTTGGCTTGGGGGGCAAGCCACCCTCTCCCCCTCTCCCCTTGGCCGCCGCACCCCCCTAGATGGGTTCTAGGGGGCCGGCCCCCTTCTCCCTTCCCCCTATAAATAGAGGGGTGAGGGGAGGGCAGCCAGACCACCCTCCAAGGCGCAGCCCTCCCCTCCCCAACACCTCTCCTCCTCCGTTGTGTGCTTGGCGAAGCCCTGTCGGAGTACTGCCTCTCCACCATCACCACGCCGTCGTGCTGCCGGTGGAGCTGTCTTCCTCAACCTCTCCTTCCCCCTTGCTGGATCAAGAAGGAGGAGACGTCTCCCGTCCTGTACGTGTGTTGAACGCGGAGGTGCTGTTCGTTCAGCACTTGGTCATCGGTGATTCGAATCACGTCGAGTACGACTCCATCATCACCTTGCAAGCTTCCGCACGCGATCTACAAGTGGTATGTAGATCCAAACTCACTCCCTCGACTCGTTGCTTAGATGAACTCATAGATGGATCTTGGTGAAACCGTAGGAAAAATTTTAATTTTCTGCAACGTTCCCCAACAGTGGCATCATGAGCTAGGTCTATGCGTAGTTCTCTTTGCACGAGTAGAACACAATTTTGTTGTGGGCGTGGATTTTGTCATCTTACTTGCCTCTACTAGTCTTTTCTTGCTTCGGCAGTATTGTGGGATGAAGCGGCCCGGACCAACCTTACACGTACGCTTACGTGAGACCGGTTCCACCGACTAACATGCACTAGTTGCATAAGGTGGCTGGCGGGTGTCTGTCTCTCCCACTTTAGTTGGAGCGGATTCGATGAAAAGGGCCCTTATGAAGGGTAAATAGAAGTTGACAAAATCACGTTGTGGTTATTCGTAGGTAAGAAAACATTCTTGCTAGAACCCAATTGCAGCCACGTAAAAGATGCAACAACATTTAGAGGACGTCTAACTTGTTTTTGCAGCGATTGATCATGTGATGTGATATGGCCAAAAATTGTGATGAATGATGAATTGTGATGTATGAGATCATGTTCTTTGTAATAGGATTCACGACTTGCATGTCGATGAGTATGACAACCGGCAGGAGCCATAGGAGTTGTCTTTATTTTTTGTATGACCTGCGTGTCATTGAAGAACGCCATGTAACTCACTTTACTTTATTGCTAAACGCGTTAGCCATAGAAGTAGAAGTAGTCGTTGGCGTGACAACTTCATGAAGACACGATGATGGAGATCATGATGATGGAGATCATGGTGTCAAGCCGGTGACAAGATGATCATGGAGCCCCGAAGATGAAGATCAATGGAGCTATATGATATTGGCCATATCATGTCACAATTATATAATTGCATGTGATGTTTATTATGTTTATGCATCTTGTTTACTTAGGACGACGGTAGTAAATAAGATGATCCCTTACAAAAAATTTCAAGAAGTGTTCTCCCCTAACTGTGCACCGTTGCTACAGTTCGTCGCTTCTAAGCACCACGTGATGATCGGGTGTGATGGATTCTTACGTTCACATACAACGGGTGTAAGACAGTTTTACACAGCGAAAACACTTAGGGTTAACTTGACGAGCCTAGCATGTGCAGACATGGCCTCGGAACACGGAGACCGAAAGGTCGAACACGAGTCGTATGGAAGATACGATCAACATGAGAATGTTCACCGACGATGACTAGTCCGTCTCACGTGATGATCGGACACGGCCTAGTCGACTCGGATCGTGTAACACTTAGATGACTAAAGGGATGTCTAATCTGAGTGGGAGTTCATAATTTGATTAGAACTTTATTATCATGAACTTAGTCTAAAACCTTTGCAAATATGTCTTGTAGATCAATGGCCAACGCCAATGTCAACATGAACTTCAACGCGTTCCTAGAGAAAACCAAGCTGAAAGATGATGGCAGCAACTATACGGACTGGGTCCGGAACCTGAGGATCATCCTCATAGCTGCCAGGAAACAATATGTCCTAGAAGGACCGCTAGGTGACGCTCCCGTCCCAGAGAACCAAGACATTATGAATGCTTGGCAAACTCGCGCTGATGATTACTCCCTCGTTCAGTGCGGCATGCTTTACAACTTAGAACCGGGGCTCCAAAAACGTTTTGAGCATCACGGAGCATATGAGATGTTCGAAGAGCTGAAACTAGTTTTCCAAGCTCATGCCCGGGTCGAGAGATATGATGTCTCCGACAAGTTCTACAGTTGTAAGATGGAGGAAAACAGTTCTGTCAGTGAGCACATCCTGAAGATGTCTGGGTTGCACAACCGTATGACCCAGCTGAACATTAACCTCCCAGATGAGGCGGTCATTGACAGAATCCTCCAGTCGCTCCCACCAAGCTACAAGAGCTTTGTGATGAACTACAACATGCAGGGGATGGAAAAGACCATTCCTGAAGTGTTCTCGATGCTGAAGTCAGCAGAGGCTGAAATCAAGAAAGAACATCAAGTGTTGATGGTCAATAAGACCACTAAGTTCAAGAAGGGCAAGGGTAAGAAGAACTTCAAGAAGGACGGCAAGGAGGTTGCCGCGCCTGGTAAGCCAGTTACTGGGAAGAAGTCAAAGAATGGACCTAAGCCTGAGACTGGGTGCTTTTATTGCAAGGGGAAGGGTCACTGGAAGCGGAACTGCCCCAAATACTTAGCGGATAAGAAGGCCGGCAAAACCAAAGGTATATTTGATATACATGTAATTGATGTGTACCTTACCAGTACTCATAGTAACTCCTGGGTATTTGATACCGGTGCCGTTGCTCATATTTGTAACTCACAGCAGGAGCTGCGGAATAAACGGAGACTGGCGAAGGACGAGGTGACGATGCGCGTCGGGAATGGTTCCAGAGTCGATGTGATCGCCGTCGGCACGCTGCCTCTACATTTACCTACGGGATTAGTTTTGAACCTTAATAATTGTTATTTAGTGCCAAGTTTGAGCATGAACATTGTATCTGGATCTCGTTTAATACGAGATGGCTACTCATTTAAGTCTGAGAATAATGGTTGTTCGATTTATATGAGAGATATGTTTTATGGTCATGCTCCGATGGTCAATGGTTTATTCTTAATGAATCTCGAGCATAATATTACACATGTTCATAGTGTAGATGCCAAAAGATGTAAAGTTGATAACGATAGTCCCACATACTTGTGGCACTGCCGCCTTGGTCACATTGGTGTCAAGCGCATGAAGAAGCTCCATGCTGATGGACTTTTGGAGTCTCTTGATTATGAATCGTTTGACACATGCGAACCATGCCTCTTGGGCAAAATGACCAAGACTCCGTTCTCCGGAACAATGGAGCGAGCAACCAACTTGTTGGAAATCATACATACCGATGTGTGCGGTCGAATGAGCGTTGAGGCTCGCGGAGGATATCGTTATGTTCTCACTCTCACTGATGACTTGAGTAGATATGGGTATGTCTACTTAATGAAACACAAGTCTGAGACCTTTGAAAAGTTCAAGGAATTTCAGAATGAGGTAGAGAATCAACGTGACCGAAAGATAAAATTCTTACGATCAGATCGTGGAGGAGAATACTTATGTCACGAATTTGGTACACACTTAAGGAAATGTGGAATCGTTTCACAACTCACGCCGCCTGGAACACCTCAACGAAACGGTGTGTCCGAACGTCGTAATCACACTCTATTGGATATGGTGCGGTCTATGATGTCTCTTACCGATTTACCGCTATCATTTTGGGGATACGCTCTAGAGACAGCTACATTCACTTTAAATAGGGCACCGTCTAAATCCGTTGAGACGACACCGTATGAATTATGGTTTGGAAAGAAACCTAAGCTGTCGTTTCTAAAAGTTTGGGGATGCGATGCTTATGTCAAGAAACTTCAACCTGAAAAGCTCGAACCCAAGTCGGAAAAATGCGTATTCATAGGATACCCTAAGGAAACTGTCGGGTATACCTTCTACTTAAGATCCGAAGGCAAGATCTTTGTTGCCAAGAACGGATACTTTCTGAAAAAAGAGTTTCTCTCGAAAGAAGTAAGTGGGAGGAAAGTAGAACTCGATGAAGTACTACCTCTTGAACGGGAAAGTGGCGCAGCGCAGGAAACCGTTCCTGTGATGCCCACACCAACTGAAGAGGAAAACAATGATGATGATCAAGGTACTTCGGATCAAGTTACTACTGAACTTCGTAGGTCCACAAGGACACGTTCCGCACCAGAGTGGTACGGCAACCCTGTCCTGGAAATCATGTTGTTAGACAACAATGAACCTTCGAACTATGAAGAAGCGATGGCGGGCCCGGATTCCAACAAATGGCTTGAAGCCATGAAATCCGAGATAGAATCCATGTATGAAAACAAAGTATGGACTTTGACAGACTTGCCCGATGATCGGCGAGCGATAGAAAACAAATGGATTTTTAAGAAGACGGACGCGGATGGTAATGTTACCATTTATAAGGCTCGACTTGTCGCTAAGGGTTATCGACAAGTTCAAGGGATTGACTACGACGAGACTTTCTCTCCCGTAGCGAAGCTGAAGTCCGTCCGAATCATGTTAGCAATTGCCGCATACTATGATTATGAGATATGGCAGATGGACGTCAAAACGGCATTCCTTAACGGACATCTTAAGGAAGAGCTGTATATGATGCAGCCGGAAGGTTTTGTCGATCCTCGAAACGCTAACAAAGTATGCAAGCTCCAGCGATCCATTTATGGACTGGTGCAAGCATCTCGGAGTTGGAACGTTCGCTTTGATGAGATGATCAAAGCGTTTGGGTTTATGCAGACTTATGGAGAAGCCTGCATTTACAAGAAAGTGAGTGGGAGCTCTGTAGCATTTCTCATATTATATGTAGATGACATACTCCTGATGGGAAATAATATAGAATTTCTGGACAGCATTAAGGCCTAGTTGAACAAATGTTTTTCAATGAAGGACCTTGGAGAAGCTGCTTATATATTAGGCATCAAGATCTATAGAGATAGATCGAGACGCCTCATAGGTCTTTCACAAAGCACATACCTTGATAAGATTTTGAAGAGGTTCAAAATGGATCAGTCCAAGAAGGGGTTCTTGCCTATGTTACAAGGAGTGAGACTGAGCTCGGCTCAGTCACCGACCACGGCAAAAGATAAAGAAGAGATGAGTGTCATCCCCTATGCTTCAGCCATAGGATCTATTATGTATGCCATGCTGTGTACCAGACCCGATGTAAACCTTGCCGTAAGTTTGGTAGCAAGATACCAAAGTAATCCCGGCAAGGAACACTGGACAGCGGTCAAGAATATCCTGAAGTACATGAAAAGGACGAAGGACATGTTTCTCGTTTATGGAGGAGACGAAGAGCTCGTCGTAAAGGGTTACGTCGACGCTAGCTTCGACTCAGATCTGGATGACTCTAAGTCACAAACCGGATACGTGTATATGTTGAATGGTGGAGCAGTAAGCTGGTGCAGCTGCAAGCAGAGCGTCGTGGCGGGATCTACGTGTGAAGCGGAGTACATGGCAGCCTCGGAGGCAGCACATGAAGCGATTTGGGTGAAGGAGTTCATCACCGACCTAGGAGTCATACCCAATGCGTCGGGGCCGATCAAACTCTTGTGTGACAACACTGGAGCTATTGCCCTCGCCAAGGAGCCCAGGTTTCACAAGAAGACCAGGCACATCAAGCGTCGTTTCAACTCCATCCGTGAAAATGTTCAAGATGGAGACATAGAGATTTGCAAAGTGCACACGGATCTGAATGTCGCAGATCCGCTGACTAAACCTCTCTCGCGTGCAAAACATGATCAACACCAGAACTCTATGGGTGTTCGATTCATCACAATGTAACTAGATTGGTGACTCTAGTGCAAGTGGGAGACTGTTGGAAATATGCCCTAGAGGCAATAATAAAAGTATTATTATATTTCAATGTTCATGATAAATGTCTTTTATTCATGCTATAACTGTATTATCCGGAAATCATAATACACGTGTGAATACTTAGACCACAATATGTCCCTGGTGAGCCTCTAGTTGACTAGCTCGTTGTGATCAACAGATAGTCATGGTTTCCTGACTATGGACATTGGATGTCATTGATAACGGGATCACATCATTAGGAGAATGATGTGATGGACAAGACCTAATTCTGAGCATAGCATAAAAGATCGTGTAGTTCGTTTTGCTAGAGCTTTGCCAATGTCAAGTATCTCTTCCTTCGACCATGAGATCGTGTAACTCCCGGATACCGTAAGAGTGCCTTGGGTGTATCAAACGTCACAACGTAACTGGGTGACTATAAATGTGCATTACAGGTATCTCTGAAAGTATCTGTTGGGTTGACATGGATCGAGACTGGGATTTGTCACTCCGTATGACGGAGAGGTATCTCTGGGCCCACTCAGTAATGCATCATCATAATGAGCTCAATGTGACCAAGGTGTTGGACACGGGATCATGCATTACGGTACGAGTAAAGTGACTTGCCGGTAACGAGACTGAACAAGGTATTGGGATACCGACGATCGAGTCTCGGGCAAGTAACGTACCGATTGACAAAGGGAATTGTATACAGGGTTTGATCGAATCCTCGACATAGTGGTTCATCCAATGACAACATCGAGGAGCATGTGGGAGCCATCATGGGTATCCAGATCCCGCTGTTGGTTATTGACCTGAGAGCGTCTCAGTCATGTCTGCATGTCTCCCGAACCCGTAGGGTCTACACACTTAAGGTTCGGTGACGCTAGGGTTATTAGGAAGACTAGTATGTGACTACAGAATGTTGTTCGGAGTCCCGGATGGGATCCCGGACGTCACGAGGAGCTCCGGAAGGGTCCGGAGGTAAAGATTTATATATGGGAAGTTGTCAAACGGACACCGGGAAGTTTCGGGGTCATACCGGTATTGTACCGGGGCCACCGGAAGGGTTCCGGGGGTCCACCGGGAGGGGCCACCCCTCCCGGGGGGGCACATGGGCTGCGTGGGGCAGGGAGCCAGCCCCTGGTGGGCTGGGCGCACCCCCTCCCTTGGGCCCTTGCGCCTAGGGTTGAGGGGGGAACCCTAGAGGGGGCGCCCCCCTTGGCTTGGGGGGCAAGCCACCCTCTCCCCCTCTCCCCTTGGCCGCCGCACCCCCCTAGATGGGTTCTAGGGGGCCGGCCCCCTTCTCCCTTCCCCCTATAAATAGAGGGGTGAGGGGAGGGCAGCCAGACCACCCTCCAAGGCGCAGCCCTCCCCTCCCCAACACCTCTCCTCCTCCGTTGTGTGCTTGGCGAAGCCCTGTCGGAGTACTGCCTCTCCACCATCACCACGCCGTCGTGCTGCCGGTGGAGCTGTCTTCCTCAACCTCTCCTTTCCCCTTGCTGGATCAAGAAGGAGGAGACGTCTCCCGTCCCGTACGTGTGTTGAACGCGAAGGTGTTGTCCGTTCAGCACTTGGTCATCGGTGATTCGAATCACGTCGAGTACGACTCCATCATCACCTTGCAAGCTTCCGCACGCGATCTACAAGTGGTATGTAGATGCAAACTCTCTCCCTTGACTCGTTGCTTAGATGAACTCATAGATGGATCTTGGTGAAACCGTAGGAAAATTTTTAATTTTCTGCAACGTTCCCCAACAGGGACACCATGCCGAACCCGTAGTGACTCGCCAACAAGGGGCACCGAAGCCGGGTAGGCTTAAAAGGAAGGCGGTTAGGACTGAGACGCCGTCGCGGAGGTATGAAAGAGAACCCCGCTCCATGGTTGTCGTCTTTTAAAATATAATAACGACCATGGTTCCTGGCAGGAAAAACGCTCGCCAGACCATATCCGGAGAGCCTGCTGGCCAAGCCTCCACCAGCCGGGCTCCAGAGCTGGACTTAGAGACAGATGCTAACATGGGGCCAACACCGGATGTTCCTCCTACAGAGGATGCGGATAGGCTGTCCGCTACGAATTCCGAAGTGGAGAGTGCCATGAATCACAGGCGTTGTCGGGCCATACTCTGCGACACTTATTTCTCTCAAGAGGCGTTCGATGCCTTCAACTCAGGAGACGCATACATCCGAGCTGCTCAAAATGGTCTTGCCCGAGCCACGGACCAGTATGTGAAGGATATACGGGTAAGAAAATCTAATAATTATGTATATCAGTAGCCCCTGAGACTTGAAACAGTTGGCACAACTGATTCAAGGATCATTGTTTGCGTAGGTTCTTACGAAGAAGAATACCCAGTTGTCTCAAGAGCTGGAGGAGTGCAAAGCCCAGCTACGGGCCGCAGTTGCCGCAATGAAGGAGTCTAAGAAGGCCCCATCTGGTAACACTTGTTTCTATCTAAAAGAATGACATGTACCAGTTAGTATTCGGCATGCATGCAAATCTAACAATAGCTTCTGCAGATGATCCCGAAGTGAATCCGGAGGTCGTGCGAGGGGATGAGCAACATGCTCAACAACAGTTAAAGGCTGGAGAGCGCGTGCTTACGCAGGTTAGGCGGGAGAAAAATGATCTCCAAGATGCCAATACCCAGCTGGGCGTTGAACTGAAAGATGTTCGGGCCTAGCTTGCTGACTCCGTAAAGGAGAATAAGAGGCTTCGACGCGGAATTTTTAGTAAGTGCTTGAACAAACTTTTATAGAGTTCGGCGAAGAAACCGGCTAACAAAGTTATATCTGTAGGTATGCTGACGGGTCGTCCCACAGAGGAGATGCCCGGGTCTGCGGGTGATCTTCTGCCAGAGCTCTCACGACTGCATGAAAAGTTCGGCAGGTGATGCAGGGCATTGCCCAAGCCCTGCGGCGATCCGCCTCCTTGCCAGGAGGCATGGGGGAGCTTGTAGATATGCTCAAGGGAGCGCAGCGGCGCTTCCGATTATGGAAGATATCAGCCTGCCGACAAGGTGCAAGGGAAGCCTGGGCCATGGTGAAGACGCGATATACCAAGGCTGACCCGAACCACATGGCCGAGGTCGGACCTGTGGGGTCTGATGGGAAAGAGATCCCCGTCGTTTGGTGTATGACCAGGTGAAATTAGCCGCAAAGTATTCCCAACAGGATTGTAGGCTAGACAGCCTGTTGGATGGTATAGAAGAAGAATTTAGTCAGTCTAAGTGACTGTGTACTTCAAGTGACATATATTGTCCCTAGACGGATTGTAAATCATTTGTCATGGTGGACCTTTTCGCTTCAACCTCTAGACCCGAAAGTCCGGAGTGTATCCGAATACCTGCTTAGTTATGTAAAAACCAGGGTACGCGTGGAAACAGGCGTAGGGGTCATAAGTGCTTGAACAGACAAGTACCCAACTAGCTATGTTATATTACATGGATAGTAAGAAATATCTTCCAGGGAGAATAGTTCCGTTAAGGGTTCCTTTCCCTGGGTACGCATGCATTAATGTGCATGTCCGAACTGTGAGAAGAGACTGCTACCTCTTGAGCACTGCGTTGGTTTTCCCCGAAGAGGAAGGGATGATGCAGCAAAGTAGCGTAAGTATTTCCCTCAGTTTTTGAGAACTAAGGTATCAATCCAGTAGGAGGCTACGCGCCAGTCCCTCGTACCTGCACAAAACAAATAAATCCTCACAACCAACACGATAAGGGGTTGTCAATCCCTACACGGCCACTTATGAGAGTGAGATCTGATAGATATGATAAGATAATATTGGATGTCGTTGATAACGGGATCACATCATTAGGAGAATGATGTGATGGACAAGACCCAATCCTAAGCATAGCATAAAAGATCGTGTAGTTCGTTTTGCTAGAGCTTTGCCAATGTCAATTATCTCTTCCTTCGACCATGAGATCGTGTAACTCCCGGATATCGTAAGAGTGCCTTGGGTGTATCAAACGTCACAACGTAACTGGGTGACTATAAAGGTGCATTACAGGTATCTCCGAAAGTATCTGTTGGGTTGACACGGATCGAGATTGGGATTTGTCACTCCGTATGACGGAGAGGTATCTCTGGGCCCACTCGATAATGCATCATCATAATGAGCTCAATGTGACCAAGGTGTTGGACACGGGATCATGCATTACGGTACGAGTAAAGTGACTTGCCGGTAACGAGACTGAACAAGGTATTGGGATACCGACGATCGAGTCTCGGGCAAGTAACGTACCGATTGACAAAGGGAATTGCGTACAGGGTTTGATCGAATCCTCGACATCGTGGTTCATCCGATGACAACATCGAGGAGCATGTGGGAGCCATCATGGGTATCCAGATCCCGCTGTTGGTTATTGACCTAAGAGCGTCTCGGTCATGTCTGCATGTCTCCCGAACCCGTAGGGTCTACACACTTAAGGTTCGGTGACGCTAGGGTTATTAGGAAGACTAGTATGTGACTACCGAATGTTGTTCGGAGTCCCGGATGGGATCCTGGACGTCACGAGGAGCTCTGGAAGGGTCCGGAGGTAAAGATTTATATATGGGAAGTTGTCAAACGGACACCGGGAAGTTTCGGGGTCATACCGGTATTGTACCGGGGCCACCGGAAGGGTTCCGGGGGTCCACCGGGAGGGGCCACCCCTCCCGGGGGGCCACATGGGCTGCGTGGGGCAGGGAGCCAGCCCCTGGTGGGCTGGCCGCACCCCCTCCCTTGGGCCCATGCGCCTAGGGTTGAGGGGGGAACCCTAGAGGGGGCGCCCCCTTGGCTTGGGGGGCAAGCCACCCTCTCCCCTCTCCCCTAGGCCGCCGCACCCCCCCTAGATGGGTTCTAGGGGGCCGGCCCCCTTCTCCCTTCCCCCTATAAATAGAGGGGTGAGGGGAGGGCAGCCGGACCACCCTCCAAGGCGCAGCCCTCCCCTCCCCAACACCTCTCCTCCTCCGTTGTGTGCTTGGCGAAGCCCTGTCGGAGTACTGCCTCTCCACCATCACCACGCCGTCGTGCTGCCGGTGGAGCTGTCTTCCTCAACCTCTCCTTCCCCCTTGCTGGATCAAGAAGGAGGAGACGTCTCCCGTCCCATACGTGTGTTGAACGCGGAGGTGCTGTCCGTTCAGCACTTGGTCATCGGTGATTCGAATCACGTCGAGTACGACTCCATCATCACCTTGCAAGCTTCCTCACGCGATCTACAAGTGGTATGTAGATCCAAACTCACTCCCTCGACTCGTTGCTTAGATGAACTCATAGATGGATCTTGGTGAAACCGTAGGAAAAATTTTAATTTTCTGCAACGTTCCCCAACAGTAATTAGATGATGGGTTGCGAGAGTGACATAAGCTTAAACCCTAGTTTATGCGCTATTCCGTAAGGGATCAATTGGATCCAAAAGTTTAATGCTATGGTTATAATTTATTCTTAATACATTTCTTGTAGTTGCGGATGCTTGCGAGGGGGTTAATCATAAGTAGGAGGTTTGTTCAAGTCCGAACAACACCTAAGCACCGGTCCACCCACATACCAAATTAACAAAGTAGCGAACACGATCGAACCAACATGATGAAAGTGACTAGATAAAATTCCCGTGTACCCTCAAAAACACCTTGTTTATCATAAGAGACCGTTTTGGCATGTCCTTTGATTCAAAAGGATTGGGATACCTTGCTGCACTTTTTTTACTACTACTGTTACTTGCTCGTTACAAATTACCTTGCTATCAAACTACTCTGTTACTTACAATTTCAGCACTTGCAGACATTACCTTGCTGAAAACCACTTGTCATTTCCTTCTGCTCCTCTTTGGGTTCGACACTCTTACTTATCAAAAAGGCTACAATTGATCCCATATACTTGTGGGTCATCAAGGCTCTTTTCTGGCAACGTTTCCAGGGAGTGAAGCGCTCTTGGTAAGTGGAAATTCTTATGGAAAAATTATTACTATGTGCTGAAATTTACTGTCACTTGTTACTATGAAAACAATCTTTTGAGGGGTTTGTTCGGGGTATCTTCACCTCGACCAGAACCACAATTTTTTACCCCCTCAACCTACTGCACCTACTGAAAATATTGAATATGAAATTCCTTCGGGTATGTTAGAACAACTGCTAGCTAATCCTTATGCAGGAGATGGAACCGAACATCCTGATATGCACTTGATATATGTGTATGAAATTTGTGGATTGTTTAGGCTTGTAGGTTTACCCGGAGATGAAGCTAAGAAGAAGGTTTTCCCTTTATCTTTGAAGGGAAAGGCATTGACATGGTATAGGCTATGCAGTGATATTGTATCTTGGAACCGGAATCGGTTGAAATTGGAATTCCATCAAAACATTTATCCTATGCATCTAGTTCATCATGATCAGAATTATATATACAATTTTTGGCCTCGTGAAGGAGAAAGTATCGCTCTTGCTTGGGGGAGGCTGATACGTCTCCAATGTATCTACAATTTTTGATTGTTCCATGCTATTATGTTATCTATCTTGGATGTTTTATTTGCATTTATATGCTATTTTATATGATTTTCGGGACGGACCTATTAACCTAGAGCCCAGTGTCATTTTCTGTTTTTTCCCTTGTTTTTGAGTTTTACAGAAAAGGAATACCAAACGGAGTCCAAATGACCTGAAAATTTAGGGTGATTTTTTATGGACCAGAAGAAGCCCTCGAAGCAAAAGAGTTGGGCCAGAAGAGTCCTGAGCCAACCACAAGACAGGAGGGTGCGCCCTACCCCCGGGAGGGTGCTCTTGTCTTGTCGTTGACTCGTGGACCCCCTAACTTGTTCCCGATGCCAGAAATTCCTATAAATATAGAAACCCCCAGAAATAAACCTAGATCGGGAGTTCCGCTGCCGCAAGCCTCTGTAGCCATGAAAAACTAATCGGGTGCCTGTTCTGGCACCCTGCCGAAGGGGGAATCCATCATCAGTGGCCATCTTCATCATCCCGATGCTCTCCATGATGAGGAGGGAGTAGTTCACCCTCGGGGCTAAGGGTATGTACCAGTAGCTATGTGTTTGATCTCTCTCACTCTCTCGTGTTCTTGATTTGGCACGATCTTGATGTACTGGATCTTATGATGTTTCTCCCCCTCTACCTTCTTGTAATGGATTGAGTTTTCCCTTTGAAGTTATCTTATGGGATTGAGTCCTTAAGGATTTGAGAACTCTTGATGTATGTCTTGCATGTGCTTATCTGTGGTGACAATGGGATATTCATCTGATCCACTTGATGTATGTTTTGGTGATCAACTTGCGGGTTCTGTGACCTTGTGAACTTATGCATAGGGGTTGGCACACATTTTTGTCTTGACTCTCTGGCAGAAACTTTGGGGCACTCTTTGAAGTTATTTGTGTTGGTTTGAATAGATGAATCTGAGATTGTGTGATTCATATTGTATAATCAAACCCGCGGATACTTGTGGTGACATTGGAGTATCTAGGTGACATTAGGGTTTTGGTTGATGTCTATCTTAAGGTGTTATTTTAGTACAAAATTTAGGTTTGTTTGTGACACTTATAGGAATAGCCCAATAGATCGATCAGAAAGAATAACTTTGAGGTGGTTTCGTACCCTACAATTATCTCTTTGTTTGTTCTCCGCTATTACTGACTTTGGAGTGACTCTTTGTTGCACGTTGAGGGATTGTTATATGATCCAATTATGTTATCATTGTTGAGAGAACTTGCACTAGTGAAAGTATGAACCCTAGGCCTTGTTTCTAAGCATTGCAATACCGTTTTTGCTCATTTTTGTTACTTGCTAACTTGCTGTTTTTATATTTTCAGATTATAAAACCTATATCTACCATCCATATTGCACTTGTATCACCATTTCTTCGCCAAACTAGTGCTCCTATACAATTTATCATTGTATTGGGTGTGTTGGGGACACAAGAGACTCGTTGTTATTTAGTTGCAGGGTTGCTTGAGAGAGACCATATTCATCCTACGCCTCCCATGGATTGATAAACCTTAGGTCATCCACTTGAGGGAAATTTGGTACTGTCCTACAAAACTCTGCGCTTGAAAGACCAACACGAGTCTACAAGAAGAAGGTTGCGTAGTATACATCAAGCTCTTTTCTAGTGCCATTGTCGGGGAGGTGGGTGCTTGAAGGTATATCTTTAGATCTTGCAATCGAATCTTTTAGTTTCTTGTTTTATCACTAGTTTAGTTTACAAAAGAAAACTATAAAAAGTGGAATTGAGGTTGCCCCATATGCTTCATCTTTTTAATGTCTTCCGTGAAAATGATAGAAAGGAAAATTGTGCTCATGTGTTAGAAGAAGAAGTCTATAAAATGTTTGGCATAAAATCTTTGTATGATGAGCATGATTGCAATGTTGTTAGTATGAATTCCTTGAATATCCATGATGCTAATGATATGCAAAGCCACAAGCTTGGGGATGCTATGTTTGATGAAGATGATATTTTTAGTCCCCCAAGTTTTGATGAGAATATTTATTATGATGATAGCATGCCTCCTATTTATGATGATTGATGAAACTGGGTTTGGAAGAGTGTAAACTTTAGGTAGTAATGATCCCACTATTTTGGAGGGTTTTGAATCTTATTGTGATAATTATGAAAGTGGATTTGGAGAGGTCATGACTTTATTTAGTGATGAATCCACTATTTCAAAAGAGGTTCCAATTGATTATGAGAACAAAGTTGCTATCTATGATGATTATTGTGATGACATGTATGCTATAAAGAATAATGATAACCATGAAACTTGTCATCTTGATTTTAATTTTCAATTGGATTATGCCTCACATGATAGTTATTTTGTTGAGTATGCTCCCACTACTATTCATGAGAACAAATTTGCTTATGTGGAGAGTAATAAAATTCCTATGCTTGGGGATCATGAAAATAATTCTTTATGTGATGGTTATATTGTTGAATTCATTCATGATGCTACTGAAAATTATTATGAGGGAGGAATATATACTTGTAGCAATTGCAATAATATCAAGTTTCCTCTCTATGTGCTTAAAATCTTGAAGTTTTGCTTGTTTTACCTTCCTATGCTAGTTGATTCTTTTTCCCATAAGTTGTTTGCTCACAAAATCCCTAGGCATAGGAAGTGGGGGAGACTTAAAAGTGCCAGTCATATTCTTCATGATGCTCTCTTTGTGTTTCAATTCTTATCTTTCATGTGAGCATCATTGACATCATCATGCCTAGCTAAAGAGGCATTAAAGAAAAGCACTTGTTGGGAGACAACCCAATATTTACTCTTACTGTTTTTGTGTGTTCACATGATTATGCTACTGTAGTAATCATGTTTTATATCTTTTAGTTCAATAAAAAGGTCAAGTATAGCCTTTACCATGTTTATTTTACAAGTCTTTATGTTGCTGTTTGAAAACAGAAAGTTTGTTCTTATGTTTTGAATATTGGTGAATAGTCAGAACATGATAAAATCTTGAAGTTTTTACACAATAAGGTACAACAAATTTTCTACAACTTGGTAAGTTTTCAGAATTTTTGGACTTAGGGAAGTATGATTCCTCTTGCATTCTTTACAGACTGTCCTGTTTAGACAGATTGCTGTTATGTTTTCATTGTTTGCATATGTTTTCTTGTTTAATGATTCTATTTGAGGATAGGAGTATTAAATATGCAGAGGCATTTAGTAGACAATATCAAATAATAATTTTAGTGATTTGCTACAATAGAGAATGATAAGGTTTGTGTTGATTTATACTAACTTATCTCACGAGTTCTTGTTGAGTTTTGTGTGGATGAAGTTTTTAAGATTTAGGGAAACCGTGATATAAAAGGAATTAAGGAGACACAAAAGCTAAAGATTCAGGATGCCCAAGGCATCCCAAAATAATATTTCAAGAAGTCTCAAGCATCTAAGCTTGGGGATGCCCCGGTTGGCATCCCACCTTTCTTCTTCAACAACTATCGGTCAGTTTTGGTTGAGCCTAAGTTTTTGCTTCTTCACATGATATGTGCTATCCTTGCAATGTCATTTTATTTCATTTTGTTTTGCTTGTTGTTTGAATAAAATATTAAGATCTGAAATTCTTACATGTTAGAGAGTCTTCACATAATCACATAATTATTCGACTACTCATTGATCTTCACTTATATCTTTTGGAGTAGTTTGTCATTTGCTCTAGTGTTTCACTTATATCTTTTTAGAGCACGACGGTGGTTTTATTTTGAAGAAATTGTTGAACTCTCATGCTTCACTTATATTATTTTGAGAGTCTTAAACAACATGGTAATTTGCTTTGGTTATGAATTTAGTCCTAATATGATAGGCATCCAAGAGGGATATAATAAAAACTTTCATATACAATGCATTGAATACTATGAGAAGTCCGATTCCTTATGATTGCTTTGAGATATGAAGATGGTGATATTAGAGTCATGCTAGCGAGTAGTTGTAAATTTGAAAAATACTTGTGTTAAGGTCTGTGATTCCCATAGCATGCACGTATGGTGAACCGTTATGTGATGAAGTTGGAGCATGATTTATTTATTGATTGTCTTCCTTATGAGTGGCGGTCCGAGACGAGTGATGGTCTTTTCATACCAATCTATCCCCCTAGGAACATGCGCATAGTACTTCGTTTTGATGACTAATAGATTTTTGCAATAAGTATGTGAGTTCTTTATGACTAATGTTGAGTCCATGGTTTATACGCACTCTCACCCTTCCACCATTGCTAGCCTCTCTAGTACCGTGCAACTTTCGCCGGTACCATACACCCACCATATACCTTCCTCAAAACAGCCACCATACACTGCAAAAAAAAATACACTTCCGTGATGATACGTGTTTGTCACAGTAGGTCATGTTTTTTGTCATGCATGTACATCCATGACGATTTTATGACAGAATCAAAATAGTCATACATGTGCTATCGTAGAAGTGTTCCATGGCATTACCAAAATTATCATCACAAAAGTGTCCACTTCCACGATGATAAATCGTGCGTCACAGAAGTGCTTTCGTCAAGGGTGACCGACATGTGGCATCCACCGTAACGGAACGCTGTTAAGCTATCGGGTCCGATTTTGGATCCGATAACCCGTTAACAGCCCGGACCAATGGGGATTTTCCACGTGTAAAATCATCATTGGCTGGAGGAAACACATGTCAGCTCCGCGTTGGCACATGTGTCACTCATCCAATGGGCGAGATGCGCCTATGATATGTTGACACGTGGACCTGCCCATAAAGTTTAAATGGGCCGGCCCAACTAAAGGCCCACAAGATTTTGCAGACCATAATGGGTCGGCCCAGCTAAAGGCCCACGAGATTTTGTGGACCATAATGGGCTGGCCCAGCTAAACGCACACAAGATTTTGCGGGCCATAATGGGCTCGCCCAGGTAAAGGCCCACAAGATTTTTGTGGGCCATAATGGGCCGGCCCAGGTAAAGGCCCACAAGATTTTTGTGGACCATAATGGGCCGGCCCAGCTAAATGCCCACGAGATTTCGCTGACATTAATGGGCCGGCCCAGCTATAGGCCCACAAGATTTTAAGGACCCTAGTAGGCCGGCCCATTAACTGGCTGCCATGTTTTGGGCCAAATACCGGCCCATATTTGATCTGATACATTAATGGCCTGCCACGTTCCGGGCCTAATAATGGCCCATATGAGATCCGGCCCGTTAAAAGCCTACCAAGTTCTGGGCCAAATTACAGCCCAGATCAGGTCCGACCCTTTAAGAGGCTTTGGGCTAAATTATGGCCCATATCAGATTCGGCCCGTCAACTGAACGCTATGCTTTTGGGCCCACTTGCTAAAGGCCCATTTGGTAATTCAGCCTGATATTACTTTCGGCCTGTTTAGGGCCTGTTTAACATTTCGGCCCTATATTAATTTCGGCATGTTAAAAGCCCGTCATATAGTTGGGCCTATCTACGGCCCGGTTTGCATCCGGCCTGCTCGCAGCCAATAATCTGATTGGGCCAAACAAGGACCGAGACAATTTTGGCTTGTTAAAAGCCCGTGATTTGATTGGCACAATCATGGGTCGGGGTCCATTTCGGGCTGCTGCCAGCCCGTGAGCTGTTCGGCACGTTTCAGGCCCAACCTACTTCTCAGCCTCCTAAAAGCCTATTGAGTTTTCTTGCGAAAAGAGGGCTGGCGGTTTACTCGGCCTATTAAAGGCCCGAATCTAGTAGTGGGCTAGTTTACATTTAGGCCTTTTACCGGACCAAGATGACGGGGCCCATGATGCGGATCATACATCGTGATTGCATGACGGCCCGATTATGCACCGTCATTTTATGGTTTGGCCGATTTACTGCAAAAGCCATGATATATATACAATAAAATAACTGCAGCATCGTGAATAAGAAAAAACCTAGACTATACAATAAAGAAATTACGGCATATTACATCCACTGGGCATCAAAGTTTGCCACTATGATAATAAAGCACAAGCAGACATCAGATTACAAACACTGGGCATCAAAGATTGCCACCAGTGCAAATAAACACGCCGACAAAATATTATACAAAACCGACAGCACTTTAGTAGAGTTCAAGAAAGGTTAGCCCTGCTGGGGAGCTGCAGTGCAAGCAACTGATCAAGCTGATGAGACTGCGCTTGTTTAACACTTATATCCTCCTCATTCTGAAAGATAAACAAGCAGACAGATGACATGTTTTGCACATAAAAGTATCAGTGCTGACAATTCATCACATTTCTTAGTGATGAATTAAGTGACACAGTTTAAAATTGCATTAACACAATATGGTATTGTTTAGGTAAAGACATGACAGGAAATGACATTGTGAAGGAGTTGGCAGCTTCACGACACCACTGGGTTACAGATCAAGAACTCATAAGTATCAATGGTTAGTGTACTGTCAATTTATCCCATTTCAGATTGGCAAATAAAGAGATGGTTTAAATAATAGTAGAATGATATGACATTGTTCATAGTTAAGACATTGCAGAATATGACATTGTGCTGTAGTGGGTAGGTTCATCACACCACTGGATTACGGATCAAGAACAGAAGCATACATGTAGTGCAAAAGAAGATCACTTGCTCTGTATAGTTTAATTTACATGGTATGAATAAGGAACTTGGTTGTACAAATGAAAACTTAAATTGGAAGGACAAACTTTTGTTTATGAACTACATAATAAACTTTAAACATGCAATTTGATGCAAACACCAAAAATAAACAGCTGTTGTAGTCATGCCTAACCAAATATACACAACAAAGTTTGAAGGCTTGAGAAGGACAAACTTACATTATTGGTGAAGACAGGCTCTACAAAGCCCTTGTCCAGGCTGATGGGGTGGCAATTCAAGAAGTTTACCACAGAATCTTCTTCATAAGCATTGCCTTTATTCTACATTTTGTTAAGAGTAAATATAGATGTGATAATATAAGAAAAAATGGAGAATATTTAAGATAAGATGAAGAGTGATTCTACATAACCAAGTAGCTATAAATGTAAGTACAGCGATACAGGCAAAAGGTACAACCAAGAGCAATGCACAGCTAAACTTCTTCAGTACCATCGGTGTTATCCAACCTTATGGTAAGAGTAAATATAGATCTGATGTGTAGAAAATGGAGGGAAAAGGAAAATAAGCTGCAGAGTGATGGTACATGAACAACTACCTGTCAATATAAGTACACTGATAAAGGACAACAAGTACTTACAAGAACAATGCAGAGCTAAAAAATTCATTGGCATTGGATATATTCTACACTAATGTAACCATTCATACATATCAGATAATTTGGAGCGAACAATTGATAAGCAAGCTATCATGCATACTGCTGTCACATAATGAACCAGGTATGTATGCAAGTACAGTGATACAGGACAACAGGTACTAACAAGAGCAAAGCAGCGGGCAACATATTTGCGATATCCTGTCGTTCTTTTCAAACCAGAATTCTTCTTCGAGTAGATTTCCTACAAAAAAGATCCGTAAGGCACATGCGGAAAAGTAGAAGTTCAAATTGTCATGTGATTTCATAGACAGTACCTCATCCTGGGAACGAGACCAGTGCATAACAAGGTTTTTCCATTCAATGTCTTCTAAATTTAGCACATGAGACTTCATCGGAAATTCGTTTATAGACTTGCCATCAAAGTGTGATTTCCTAAGGTAACACCGATACTGCTGCAATGCCCTTGAAAAGCACAAGCAAGCTTTGCTCGTCATGACTATCGAGATTGACCCTCGCCTACTTACAACAATGTAATGTAAATCATTGATGTATTCAATCAACAGAAAACAGGAAAATAATAACCATGAATAATAGCACTTACATGTAAGTTGGACAGGAAGATGTGAAAATGGTGTTTGTCTTCACTATAATCTTCCCATGATGGGAATATATGCACGTAGTCCCTAACAACATTGAAAGCATTGTCTTTTAAACTAGGAATAACTAGAATGGGGTTCCAATCTGCAAGAATTGTCCATCTCTGCAGTTGGGATAGGTCTTCGGCCGGTTGACTTGTTGTACTTTTTGCTGGAGTGGGATTTTTCTATGGTACGGCTGGTGCTATGGCAACTGAAATCGGTATACCTTTTGCTGGAGTGCAGGTCCTGTGTGGTGGGGCTAGTGGTGTGGCCAGTGAAGTATGAGTACAGTCTGCTGGAGTCGGTCCTACGTTTTGTGTCACTGGTTGTACAGCCAATATAAGTGGGGTGCTGTCTGATTTCTCCGGCACCACCACGTTTTTCAAGGACTTTGCTGGTGCTCCTCCAGGTTCGGAAATCACCCTCTTCCTTTTTGATGTCTGATGCACAAGAACATCATTTGAGTGAAAAACATGGTATGATGACAGATGGAATATGTATTGATAATGGATGGGCATGGCATCTTGACATATATGATGAGTAAACTAAGTTGATGGCGGTGCAACAAAGTAGAAGAAATGCAAGACAACATATGCAAGATACGCGTAATCAAGATACGCGTAAACCAAATTAGAACAGACACCTTGATGGGTGAACAAGACAGGCCATCTGCCTTTGACTCCTCGAGGCTAGAATAGTCATTAGGATCATATTTTGAACAAGAATCAATAGGTGGGGAGCATATGAGTTTCATTGCATCCAGAATGGCACTCAATGCCTTGGTGCCAATTTTGTAAGTCATTGTAGTGTTTAGCTTCAAGAGTGGACTGCTGCTAGTGCGACACAAAGCAGCTACACAGATCATAGTGTAGATATAACGGGAAAACCGTAAGCATCAGAGTAAAATCAGCAAAGTGGAACTTGCTGGAATATATCTGCTAGTATTGCCGGTACGGCTAGAAAGGCTTCGAATACTAGCTCTCTTCAACTGAAGGTGCGGTACTGTTAATATCAGTGTAACTCTCAAAGGCGACACAACCCTCCACATTTCCTTGCTATTCTTATAGGATTCAAGTGGGCAGGCCACTACAGATCCTATTCCTATGTTTACAAAATCCTACAAATCAAAGAGGCCCGAAGAGTTCAAAGTGTCCATCACAACTGACCGTATGGACCTCTACACTGCAAATGTCCCTGCTCATCTTCACTACAAGGAACAAATTGTACTACTATCATACTCCCTCCGTTTCAAAATATAAGTCTTGGTAGAGATTTCCACTATGGATCACATACAGATGTATCCAGATACATTTTAGAGTGTAGATTCACTCATTTTGCTCCATATGTAGTCCATGGTGGAATCTATACAAAGACTTGTATTTAGGAACGGAGAGAGTAATTATTAAAGAAGAACGGAAGAGGAACATGGTAAAGAAGAGCAAGCAGATTTTGGATAATTAAATGTTCGTTGCGCAGTGCCCACACATGATGAACTAGAGCACATTAAGAATGCAACTCCCTGCTGTCTCCCGACCATTTCAGGTGGTTGGATGAAGATTATATGTCTCCTAACCCTTCTTCTTCCTTGTCTCTGATTCTTCCCATACAAAACACCGCACGGGCCGCCGGCCGAACCACCGGCCCCCACCGCCTGTGTTCCTCCGCCACCCCCACCCCCACCCTCACCCCCATCTGTGTCGAGTTTTCTTTGTTTGGCGAGGCCCCACCACCGCCCCCACAACCACCATCCCCACCCGAGCCCCTTCGTTCACACCAGCGAACTCCGGTGAGCACTGAAAAATCGACTGACCCAATTGTGAAATTTAGTCTACTGTGATTTAGCTAGTGTGGAATATAAAAGGGGAAAACCATAAGCATTGGGAGTATAGTGTTGAGCGTGCCATGGCAGATCTGAAGGTGCAAACCGGACAAAGGCAACTTTGCAACCAATGTTTGCTTTCAACTAGCAAGTAAGTGATGGACAAGAAATCAGAGTAAAGCAGTGGCGATCTATTTTATTGCTGCGATAAATAAGTTGAGCAGATATGAAATTGTACCGCCTCTGGTGTGGTGCCGTGTATGCATCTGCTGAGAATTTGATGGTGTTGCGGTAGCGATGGCTGTCGGCGGCGTGGAAACAGATCTAGGAGGGTAGACGGTGGCGGTGGGGCGCGGTGGACGAGAGGGTCGTAGGAGCAACGCCGGCAAGGTGGACGACGGCGGGGATGAAGCGTGAGGACGGGATGCAAGTATCCCGGTCCGAAGTCGTGGATGAGAGAGGTCGTTCTCTTGTAATGGACAGCGGCGTCGGGGTATCAACTCCGGCATGGTGGAGGAGGACGGCGGTGGATGGGGTGGCGGACGGAGGAGGCTGGGGTGGAGAGGGTGTTTTGGCGCCCACGAAGTACGAATGGGGAAAGGGAGGTAGAGAGGAAGGGGGAACCATGTCTTCAGGGCGCGCTTGTCTCAAATGCGAGGAAATTTACGAACTTAGCCCCCGTTTCAAATTTCCTACATCACAACAATATTAGTCAGTTGGGGATAGGAAGGTAATCTCGCATACACCAAATATTTGCCGATGAGAGTTTGTTTTTGGCGCCCACCATGTATGAATCGGGGAGGGAGTCGATTTTGGCTGAGGACACACTATGTTTTGGCGCCCACCGTGTATGAATCCGGGTGAGAGGCGGTTATGTCATGTTTGAGTGAAATTACAAACCTACCCCTATTGAAACCTATAGAAATCGAGCAGATAGGCTTTGCGTGGCAGGGATAGGCAGTAGTAATTTCCATCTCGCAGATTTTGGTTTTGGGCGGTTACTGCGACTTTCCCCGCTTCGTTCAAATTTTGCAGAGTGCACGTTTATCGTGCCAACTCAATTCGAATCCCGTTTGTATTCTATTTTTTTCGGGGGGGGATCCATTTTCGATTGGAATAAAATTCTATATACATCGTTTTTTTAATATATACTTTCAAAAGCACAACAAAGAATTTTGCTCCTTTATATGTATAATATGATTTACAAATACAATGATCTCAAAATCATAAGGTTGAATTCAAAAAATTTAAACCAAATTATGTTCTACTAAAATGTATGGATCAGTAATATCTACATATTAAATAACATAGATACGCGTGAATTCATATGAGTATGCATGTTTGATAGATCAACTTTGGTTCGAGTATGGATTACATGTATCATCATCTCGAATTCAAATATTTGCGTCCCTTTTATGTTCACTCCTTTCACGCCGATCTCTCTCGCATGCATGCTCCTTCATGTAGCTATCACTCTCTTTTCTCCAGCTCACCCGCACGCTCACTTCATGTTTCTCCTATCCTCACAAACACGGTCTCTCGACGTCTCCCTTGAGAAGTGTCACACTCTCCCTATCATTATACATTACACGGCTTTCATTATCTCTCACGTCTCTACCGTTCTCTGGTATCACTAGGTACCTAAGCTTTCTTTTTCACCGCCACACACACAATCTCCACTCGTCTTTCACTTTGTCTTTCTCTCTATGGGATTCTCTCACACACCCTATATGTCTCTAGATACGACTCATACCACTAAAATTACTCTCTCTCTCTCTCTCTCCTGTAGACACAACATTTGTTGCGGTCTCCTTTTCGCCTCCATCCCAGACAGACATTATTCATTTGTTTACCGATCAGACAAACTCCCCGCCCCTCTCCCTCTCTCTCTCACACACACACAACTCCTGCTTCCACTCCCCTTCCCGACTACAGTCTCTCTTTCTCACACACAAAACTATCGCTTTTGCACCCCCAACTCGTATTTCTCTCACAAACATTTATCGGCTAGCCTCTAGATAGGTTTATACACCCGCACACTCGTGCTTCCACTATCGCATACATGTCTCTCTTCCGCTCCTTGTATCTATGTAGATTTTTCTTCCCTTCTTGAGACACGCCCTCTCGATTGTGCACACACACACTATCGCCTCATTTTAAGCTGATACCTCTCGCACACACACTCTTTGTGTCTTTGTAACACATGCACTCCGTCCTCCTCCTCTCTCCCTCCCTCTCTCACACACATGGGCTTTTTGCAACATCTAGCAAGATGCCCATGCATTGCATGGAACATCAAGATGCATTTGTATGAGTAGTTTATCTTGTGGGAGAAAAGGATGAACGAGGGAAGGCCTTATTTTCAAATGTGGAGAGGGGTGTGGGTATCTTTTTGCAAAATTGCCATAGTTTCCTTCCTATCCGTCAGATATAGATCGGACGACCTATATTGCAGGATGGCAGGCACACGATCATCACCGACTATGCTTTTTATAAGAGTAGGGATAAAAAACAGAGTTGGTGACGATGGTGGGCCTGCCATCCTGCAATATAGGCCGTCTGATTTATATCTGACGAATAGGAAGGAAACTATGGCAATTTACCCGCACTCCTCTCCACATTTGCAGATAAGGCCTTCCCTCGTTCATCCTTTTCTCCCACAAGACCTTGATGTTCCATGCAACACATGGTCATCTTGCTAGTAAGAGTAGAAATTAGACATATACCACTTCTCGAATCTTGAAACCAACAACATTCCTCCCTTATCTCATCAAAACCGCCAAAGGAATATATTTTGAGTGAAACATAACATATTTTTAGTGATATACGTATTTCAAAACTAGACTTTTTTTCTATCAAATCGGTGAATATGTATTAATCTAATTTGATCATGTGGCAACGCATTGGCACATTGCTAGTAGTTATTATAATTTTTTGGACACCAGACAAATGGTGGAGTACATATACGAAGAGAAGAGGCGCACACACGCAGTCGATCTCTCACTGTCTCGCACACATGAGTGTTACGTAAAGGCAACATTAACAAATAAACCCTAAAACCCTAGGTGCACGAATGCTGCATTTGCGGGTACCGGGTATGTGGTGGAGCGCACCTTTGTAGGAATAGTCAGCTCGCGTGATGATTTGATCCGTAGGAGTTGATGGTCGGGACCACAGGTGAACGACTTGGAGGCGGTGGCTCGCCAGTTGCCACAGATCGAGTAGCCACGTTTAAAATATCATTTTTTAGCGGGGTTAAGAGTTCCATTTTCAATGGCGCGTTATAAGTACTAAGTAGTTTTTAGAACGATTGGTATGGAGCAAAAATGGAATTCATAGTACTACGTACCTCCTTGTCGTATGGTTGTATGGGTTTATGTTGCGAGATGTTGAACCTGGTAGTTCTAGGGCAAATACTATGTTTAGATTTAGATGCTGGTTTTCAGTAATGAAAATCAGAAGGGGGAAACCCTTCTTTGATAAAAAAAACCTACTACCTCCGTTCTGGTTTACTAGTCCCATCGTATTTTGGGTCAAAGTTTGTCCACGAATTTTACTTGTAAAATGTGAATGAAAAATGAGATTTTGTTATACCCAAACAAAAAAGGACTGGAGGGAGTGATTGCTGTGACACGGACGTGACCTCTCATAGCGCAGGCATTGAACCGACGCGCCGACAAAGAGGGCCCCACTCGCTGGAGGCCCGGTTGAACACGCCTCCTCGCCGCATGCAACCGGCTTCAGACTGCCCTGCCTGCCTTCATTGAATCCGCGCGTGTGCCGGCAACACATCCGTCCGCGAGCCAGCCGGCATTTTAGAACACAAAAAATGACCAAAATATAATTAATTACGCATGGACTTGACTTGTTGTGCTCGCACTGGTAGCAGGAACTAGAGGTTTTTCTTTATTTATAACTCTCCCTCACATTTTTCTTGGCTTTGAAGTGAATCATGGTTGTGGACATTATGTATGAATGTGCAGATATCTGTGAACATGAGTTTGATGTGGAAGTTGAACTTGGAATGTCGGGCTTGCGCGTGAACTATACCATGTCCAATGCTTCGTCTGTTATTTTTGGAAAGTAATTGCTATTATTACATGACCCAAAAAAATTTTTGTGCCACATCAGTAGATGCACGGACATCACAACAGGCATGCTGACTGGATAAACATCTGAACCTAGCTATTATGAAGGAAATTTTGTATTGAAAACAATTTTAGATAGCAGGAGACGCCTAGCCTGCTCTGCCTCTGCTAGCTTATTTCTGGCTTCTTCCATCTCTTCTTTGGCTTGGGTGAAGAGAGCATCTGATTTCTCTTTTCGCTTCTTCAGGAACTCAGCTACATTCTCAAGGGCTGCTCCACGCTTTCTTTCGGCCTTTACTAGAGCCACGAGGACACGAACAGCTGACGACTCCACTTGGCTTGTGTGTAATCCAGCATCATCTGGGAATTTGCACCTTGTGTCTAATCCAGCATCATTAGGGAACTGGCACCTTGTGTGTAATCCAGCCTCATTTTGGAAACATGATCTCGAGGTTGACCATACTTCCCTCCTCGCATGAACTGCATCCTGACATGAATTACTTCTTTTTTAGATCAATACTCAGAGAAACCCAGATCCATTTAGTAGAAGCCGGATAAACAGAACTCGGAGAAGTGAATTCAAAAGGAAAAAAAAATATAAAAATAGACTACAAGGTGAGAACACCCACTTCCTACATCAAGCTAAAAACGAAAGCATTAGGACGATTAAGAATCTTCTTATTACACATCGAAGAACATGAGGCTTAAGAGAAACAGAAACTACAACATATACACATTGAAGAACACGAGGCTAAACGAAAGTAATTGAAAGAGTGTTACTTACCAAAGCTCGTTTTACAAGTTCGGTGCAGCTCCTTTTTAACTTGCCACACTCCTTGAAGATGTCCCCAATATCCCGTGTTTGGTCTTCATTGCTCCTTTGCATGTTCGCACTCGTGGTTTTAAAATCTCAACATGGCAAGAAAAATATACTACTAGTAATACCCGCGCATCTTGTGGGCAACATTAAAGCACTCGTCTGCCATGCTAGAGCATCTCCAACAGAATCGCAACGCGCGGCGCTTTAAAAAAGCATTTACAGTGCAGAGATCGAGAAGTAGAGATAGAGAGTAGAGACTAGAGAGTAGAGGATAGTTCTCAGCATAGATAGATAAAAAAAATAGATAATTCAACTACTCCTCGTCATTCGACTCCTCCTTGGCGATGTCCTCCTCCACGTCCGACTGTAGGCGTGAAGATACTGATCGTCGTTGGATTCCTAGGGCGACCCTGCTCCTAGCCTCATGTTGAATTGAGCGTCCGCTTTTCGCCTACGCTTGTCCTCGCGATAGGCGGCTCGCTCCGCCCTCCTCTTATCCCTCTCCACCCTCGTTTGTGCGTAGAACTCATGTTCATTGATGATGTCCTACGGGAAGCGTTGGCGCCACAACGCCATGGCTTCCTCGTCCATCTCGGCGATGCCGAGACGGTGCTCCCACCACCGGTTGTCGCGACGATCCTCATCGGTGATAAGCCGCGACAGAGGCGCCAGCTCCTGCACCCGCTCCCGCGTCAGCACATTGGAAAGTTTAATATTCTATGAGGCCACCGAAGGCACCATGCCGCCGCATCGTACGCACGGGCGGCCTTGTTGGCGGTGTTGAAACTGCCGAGGCCGAGGCGCATCCCGCGGAACCGGATCTCGGCGGAGAAGCCGCCGGAGGGGTGCGCACGGACACCACAGTATCCCCAAGTTTCCTGGCGACGTGGCGACATGGTGGCGTGGCGGCGACGAGGCGAGAAAGAGCGGGGAGAGAGCGGTGGCAAGGCACAAAACGGGGAGAGAGCGGTGGCAAGGCACAGAGCGGTGGGAGGGCGTTGGATTTTATAAAGTGCATCGGACGCCGCGCGCCAAAACTAGCGCACGCTCGACAGCTTTTTCCCGCGCGCTCGCGATCCTTTCCCGACGTCTCTGCTATCTCTACTCTCTTCTCTACTGTTATATTTATTTTATATTTAATATTTATCTCTACTTCTCTACTGTCTACTTTTTTTTCTCTACTCTCTTATAAAAAGCAGAGTTGGTGATGATGGTGTGCCTGCCATCCTGCAATATAGGCCGTCCGATTTATATCTGACAGATAGGAAGGAAACAATGGCAATTTTGCAAAAAGATACCCACACCCCTCTCCAGATTTGCAAATAAGGCCTTCCGTCGTTCATCCTTTTCTCCCACAAGATAAACTACTCATACAAATGCATCTTGATGCGTGCAACGCATGGGCATCTTGCTAGTTCTAAAAAACTTTCCATCATTTGCCACACTACTGGTTGAAGATGAAAAACCTACCCAAGCATAGCGTGATACAGGAGCAACACACAATTACAAGCTGATATTCTGTTGGACAATGGAGGCTATAACCCTTTACTTTTACGGGAACAATAGCACCCAGGAAATTTGAAGGGTGGTATGAACAAAATTGGAACTGCACATGTACTGCTAAGTGATTCAATACACACATTACCAATGGAGGAGGAGAACGATGGTCACGGCAGCCTCTGTGAGTCATGGTTGGCAACGGGAGTCAGTTCATTGTCCACGACGGTGGTGCTTCTGCGCTTGGCATCAACTTCCGGGAAGCAGATCCAAGACCGTGGAAGACGTTGCTGGGGAAGAGGCTCCGTGTACGACGATGACGGTGGACCGGCTCCAGTGCAGCGTACGAGGTCGTCGATGAGGCAAATGCGCTGTGGTGAACGAGTGCGCCGATGTAGAAGGGGAGGAGCATGAAGGTTGCGGTGTCGTGGATAAGTCTATTTTGCAGTGGGGTTAGAAAAGGGGGAGTATTCAAATGTATTACTCTAGGTGCCGGGGTGGGGTTGGCTGGGTAGCGTGAACCTGAAGTTACAAAAACAGCCCCTACCAAGCGTCAACCGTAGGCCTGTTCCGAAGGCTATGATGGTAACTTCCCACTGCTCAAATCAGGGTCGCGGAAGATTTTCCCGCCGACCTCAAAATTTTGTGACACTGAACTCCCCGTGTGGCGTGTTGGGTGATTCGGCTAAGCAACTAGCGAGTAGTACTAGTAAACTCTGCATATTAGGTGTGACGCCCGGATAGTCACGCTACAGTAATCCTTCGCTAATGATACTACAGTAATCTCTCGTTAATTCAAAAACCGATTCAAATTCAAATTCAAAATCAAGTAAACAATAAAAGTTTTCAAATTTTAAAACTAAAATGTTCGGAGTGAACAAAATAATGCACAGGTAATTATTGTGGAGAAACCACAATTTTATAATATGTTAAAGGCTCTAGAGTAATTAAAACAGCAGCTATGACAATTAATTAAATGCCTTTTATAATTAATAATAATGCAAACTATTTTTATTAGGTGTCAAACTTTTTGGGGCAGTAGAATAAATTATAACATTAATTTAGGAGTTGTATTTATATTTTATAAAACAGAAGTTAAAAGAATAAAATAGAAAAGAAAACAGAAAACAAAGCTAAAAAAACATAAAAATAGAAACACCCCCCCCCCACGCTGGGCCGAGCGGCCCAGCTGGCCTCCGCACCGGCCGGCCCACCAGGCCCAGCCGGCCCTCCTCTCTGGCCTACAAGGCCACCTCCCCGAACCCTAACCCCCACCCGATCCCCACTCTCCCCCACTCGCA
>NC_041393.1:358695583-358703179 GCF_002162155.2 Triticum dicoccoides
CGCGCGCGCCCTCCCCATCGCCGTGCACGCCCGCGCCGTCTCCGGTCGCGCCCGATGCGCGCTCACCATGCCCCTGACCGCGCACAGGTCCCCGACGCCGGCCTGCGCGTGGCCCTGCCCGTCGACGCCCGCGGCGGGCCACCACCGCTGCCTGCCGGCCGAGTACCGCCGGCGCCGTCACCTCTGTGCGTGCGTGCACAGCCGCGGCACGAGCCGGCTGTGTCACCGCCACATGGGACCGGCCCTAATTAGCTTAGGGGCTAATCCCCTTTAAAACAAGACCCCCTGGAGTATGACTACTGGGCCCCACCCTGTAAAATAAAATAAATATTAACAAAAAATAAATAAACTTAATCAATTAATTAATTAACTAAATTAATTAAGTTAATTAATCCTAGTTAATTAACCTAATTAACTAATTAGTTTAATTAAACAGTAATTAGATTAGCTAAACATTAATTAGACTAAACAGTCAATGACGAACGGGACCCACCTGTCAGGTTGACCAAGTCAACCTTGTTGACTGCTGACGTCAGCATGACATCATGCTGACGTCATAAATTCATTTTCGAATTAAATAATTAATTAGTTAAATTTCAGAAATTAATAAAATCTTTAGAAAATTATATCTTTTAATCCGTAACTCGGATTAAAATATTTTCAGCATGAAAGTTGATCAGAACGACGAGACGATTCCGGATACGCAGCCCGTTCATCCACCACACACCCCTAACATATCAAACTCACAACTTTCCCCCTCCGGTTCCTCTGCCCGAAAACGCGAAACTCTGGGAATACTTTCCCGGATGTTTCCCCCCTTCGTCGGCATCACTTACTACCGTGTTAGGGCACACCGAACACCGCGTATTGCCTTGTTATATTTTGTGATGCTTTGTTTGCTCTGTATTCATTATTTCTTCCCCCTCTTCTCTCCGGTAGACTACGAGACCGACGCCCTTGCTGCCCAGTTCGACTACCGAGTTGACGACCCCTCTCTCTTGCCAGAGCAACTAGGCAAGCCCCCCCCCCTTGATCACCAGATATCGCCTATTCTTTTCTATACTGCTTGCATTAGAGTAGTGTAGCATGTTACTGTTCGGTTACCCCTATTCTGTTGCATAGCCTGTCATTGTTGCTACAGTCATTGATACCTTACCCGCAATCCTAAATACTTAGTATAGGATGCTAGTTTATCATCACTGGCCCTACATTCTTGTCAGTCTGCCTTGCTATACTATTGGGCCGTGATCACTCGGGAGGTGATCACGGGTATATACTATACATACATACATACTATACAAACGGTGACTAAAGTCGGGTCAGCTCGATGAGTACCCGCAAGTGATTCTGATGAGGGGGCTGAAGGGACAGGTGGCTCCATCCCGGTAGAGGTGGGCCTGGGTTCCCGACGGCCCTCGACTGTTACTTTGTGGCGGAGCGACAGGGCAGGTTGAGACCACCTAGGAGACAGGTGGGCCTGGCCCTGTTCGGCGTTCGCGGATACTTAACACGCTTAACGAGATCTTGGTATTTGATCTGAGTCGGCTACGAGCCTATACGCACTAACCATCTACGCGGGAGTAGTTATGGGTATCCCGACGTCGTGGTATCAGCCGAAGCACTTCAGACGTCAGCGACGGAGCGGCGCGCGCCGGATTGGAACGTAAGCCTGCTCTTGTATTAAGGGGGCTAGTTCTGCTTCCGGCCGCCCACGCAACGTGCAGGTGTGCTATGGGCGATGGGCCCAGACCCCTGTGCGCTTAGGTTTAGACCGGCGTGCTGGCCTCTCTGTTTTGCCTAGGTGGGGCTGCGACGTGTTGATCTTCCGCGGCCGGGCATGACCCAGGAAAGTGTGTCCGGCCAAATGGGATCGAGCGTGTTGGGTTATGTGGTGCACCCCTGCAGGGAAGTTAATCTATTCGAATAGCCGTGATCTTCGGTAACAGGACGACTTGGAGTTGTACCTTGACCTTATGACAACTAGAACCGGATACTTAATAAAACACACCCTTCCAAGTGCCAGATACAACCGGTGGTCGCTCTACCTCAGGGATATGAGGAGGGGATCGCCGGGTAGGATTATGCTATGAGATGCTACTTGGAGATGCTACTTGGAGGACTTCAATCTACTCTCTTCTACTTGATGCAAGACGGTGGCTGCGAGAAGCGTAGTCTTCGACAGGATTAGCTATCCCCCTCTTATTCTGGCATTCTGCAGTTCAGTCCACTGAGATGGCCTCCTTACACATATACCCATGCATATGTAGTGTAGTTCCTTGCTTGCGAGTACTTTGGATGAGTACTCACGGTTGCTTTCTTCCCCCTTTTCCCCCTTTCCTTTCTTCCTGGTTGTCGCAACCAGATGCTGGAGTCCAGGGGCCAGACGCCACCGTCGACGATGACCCCTACTACACTGGAGATGCCTACTACTACGTGCTGCCCGCTGACGATGACCTGGAGTACTTAGGAGGATCCCAGGCAGGAGGCCTGCGCCTCTTTCGATCTGTATCCCAGTTTGTGCTAGCCTTCTTAAGGCAACTTGTTTAACTTATGTCTGTACTCAGATATTGTTGCTTCCGCTGACTCGTCTATGATCGAGCACTTGTATTCGAGCCCTCGAGGCCCCTGGCTTGTATTATGATGCTTGTATGACTTATTTATGTTTTTAGAGTTGTGTTGTGATATCTTCCCGTGAGTCCCTGATCTTGATCGTACACATTTGCGTGCATGATTAGTGTACGATTGAATCGGGGGCGTCACAAGTTGGTATCAGAGCCAACTGCCTGTAGGAATCCCCCTTCCACACTCCTTGGCCCAAGTCGAGTCTAGACATTGCAAAACTTTTACTAACTTGGCTGTGTGCCTTACGGGCCCACGTCGCCATCGGGTAGTACTAGGATCTTTTACTCCTCGACCTTTACTCTGGGACTCTGAACTCTCTTCTACTCGGGTTAAACGATTTTTACTAAAATCTGACTTTAGGTTCTCGAAAATACTTTCTCCCGGAGAGCCCCTTCAGTCCAGGTGATCGCCGGCTGCACCAGAAGATTTCGAAGTTACTCGCCGAAACTCTTTTGAGACTTTGTGCCCGTTGCTTTTGCAATTCCCTACCATCGAAATATCCCTATGGATAAATACATACACTTGACGTTCTTACTTTTATTCCTAGTTGATCTTGTTATTACAAGATACCCTGAAAAACTCGTCGTGGTTTCGATAATCCCTTGAGCTTACTGCCTTGCTGTTCTTGTCACTTGAATACCCCTACGGTTAATTCTCGCATTTATCGAGTATCCGCCCATCCCCCAGTTGTTCATGAGTTACACAAAAGTCTTCGAAATACCACCCGATATTCCGAAAATCCTCAGCAACCTATTGCTCTGGAATTTCTTGTTTGCTTTCATTATGATTAATCCCATAAGTATAGAAATCTTATTGACATTCATTGTCATTATCATTTTGAGTCTGTTGACTCAATATGTTGCGAATACACGCAATCATCATTGATCCTTATAAATTACCTTTCCGGCTGAGCTTCCATTCTTTTAACTGGAATTGGTTCTCGACCAATCCAATTGTCTTCGATTGTACCCTAAGGCTAATCAACTTATCCACCCCTAATCAGAGCATTGCTTCTGATCCCTTGATTTGGGAATCATAATTCCTTTGCATTTGACAATTGAGTTATTCAGTTGTTTCTATAATCCGGTGCACTTGCATTCCTTCTTCCTTTGATAGAGTACCGATACCCACACCAGCTCCGTTGTGGACCATCGGTTCCTTTGTTGGATTTTATGTCCTTCATAATTAATCACCTTGTGAGCCCTTTCCCCTGATACATAATGCCTTTGGTACATTGTATCCTCTGCTTGACCAACAATGCTCTACTTTTGAGCTTGTATTAATTACCGCGAGGTTTGTGGTATATGTTCGTAAGATGCCCGGATGGGTTGAACCTATGCCTTCCTTAATAAGTGTGAACTCGGAAGATTTCACGAGTCATACTCATCTGGTATTTCGCCAGGTAAAACTTTCAACACTAAAGCCTTTATCAAAGCGAGAAGTGAATGGAAGATTATACATTGAAGAAGTGGGAGTCGACCTTGAACCTTTGTGTTCATGCCCATGGACACGATGTAGATCCTATCATGGAAGCTTCTTGAAATAATAACTATTCCTTTGGTATAAGTTCATCTTATATCTGGGATCTGGCCTTTTGCAATCGTGGTTCCGACCATGTTCTCTTTTAAATACTATTTCTCGTGCAAGATTAAGCACTTGTCTTCTGTAGAGCAATACCCCCAGTCCAACCTCTACTTTGGTCTGTCATCGAGTATTACCCCCCCTGGTATCTCGAGATTATCATGGAACTGCATAACATCTTATGAGTTCTTCATCAAGTGCTACATTCCCACTGGTTCCAATTTTTTTTCACGGGCTCTGAGTTATTGAACACTCAAAGACATCGATAACTGAACCGAGTCCGCTCTACGGTTCAACCACTCTTCAGTAAGCTTCTATAAGTACGAGTTTGTACCCGATCATGTCATTCCTAGCCTGTTTGGCTATATCATTGTCGTGATGATTTTAACTGTGCTACCCGGTCCTTCTTCTCGGAGCACAATTTTCGACGATGAATTAAGCTTACGTCGATCTTCCTCGTCATACCATTTCTCCTTGACCAACAAACTTGATTTCGAGTTTGTGTCGTAACGGTGGTCCCAATAACCTCTTGCTTCATCATTCCTTTGACTTGATGTCGTCGCTGATTGACTACATCTGCATGAAATCTCTCGACAATTGTGTCGTGATCATCATCAACCTTATGAGCTCTTCCAGGAATTCAATTGAATTCATGATGGGTAATACCATCCTTGCCCCTTGATGATTCCTGTTCTCATCGACCACTTTATTGCCTTCCGTTCAACACAACTTGTTCGCGTTTTGTGTAAACCTTGAGATCACTGCTACCCAGCAGTTGATCTTCCTTACCTCGGAAGTATTACCATCACTTTTTGTCAAGAATGTGGTGAGAATTTCACCACCTCTTAATAATTCTTGATATCTTAATACTTCTTGCCATCTTCGTTCATTCCTTGGTCCCCGTATTGTCTTCAACCGGAATACCGACAATGGAGCTATGAGGTGTGAATTCAAAACTTCTAGCAACCCTATTGCTTTGAAGAGAATGGGCGATAGTTCATTCTAAGTCCTTCGCTAATTGAATCACCATTCTAACATTGGTCGTGCAACCCAACCTGTACTTCGGGCGCGCCCTTCAACCAATGTTTAATTGTGTATGTTCTCCTCGAGCATACTTCCTTATATCATTTGATCTGACAAATGTTATCTCCTTGTTCACTTAATGGTGGAAATCCATCTTTTGGGAATCTCGGTGAATTGCCGTTGAGTTCACCAGACACCTCCTTGTCCTCTCCTTGGTTTAATGGTGAACTATTGCTTCAGGAACCCGCTCCCATAGTTCATTTCCTGAGAAGCTTGCAATGCCATTTCAACGATTTGTGTTGCGCCTTTTCTTCTCGGACATCCTGAGTCTCAGGTATCCTGACACCAATCGGATCTGAATCTTGGTCAGATATGATGGTTGGGACAACTTTCCAAGAGTTATGACGTTGATCCTTTGATGACCCGGTAACATGATGTCATGCCTAGCACCCCCCCGGCTGGAGGACCTATCATTATAGATTCCTTTTCAGCAAGGTTATCCATTCATCCATGAGGAAATTGTAAGACTTATTCTACAAGTTATTCTTGATGGATCCTTCGTGTTTCCAAAGTCTGATCTTCACCTGAAGACCATGTCACTGCTATCTCGAAGCATGTCAATGGTACTCCGATTTTCAACAGGCACGTTTGAAGCACGATGCTATATTTTAATTATCAATTATCCTAACACCGTTGTATGAGTAATATGATGAGATTCCTCCCCCCTTACCTAAATGGTTTTCTACTTTATATCCTGTCATGGATATCTTGCTCTGCTTGTCCTGGGGAAGGATATACCCTCGAAATATGTGTTTAAACATATTTTCCTTTCCATTGTTCTGTTTAATCTGATGATCATATTTTCCTTCCATTGGTTTGTTTAAACCTTTTCTATGATCTATATGATATAAGCAGTAATAATCCACTGCTTGTGCAAACACCTCGATGTACAACTCTGTCGGTAAGACCTTGTTACTATTGTTGATGACATTCCGGTAACCACCGATGGACGGGAACCTTGCCTATTGGTCCGCCTCGTTTCAACGAGCAGGAAAATGGTTCTCTTCGTCCCTCGCCCTTGGTACCAACGTTGTTGCCGACATAGCTGACATGGTACTCCCTGACATGCCTTGCTATCATAACCGTGCAAGATGTCACCGCTCTTTTAACGTTTAACCCACATGGTGGGCCCATAACCCACAGTTCCACAGGATCAAAACCTGACTCTCCTGTACAGCCCTGTTACTAATGGTTATTTCCCACGCTTGGCTTCATATTTAATTCACGGGCCACCTTCCTAATGCTCTATTCTGGTATCAGATGCAATACTTACTCTCGTTGCTCTGAAACCCTTTCTCACTCCGGTTCAGACTTCGAGAAACTATCTATCTGCTTGAAACTTCTTATTATACCTTCCAACTTTACTCTCGATGTGTTTTGTTTTGTTCAACTCGAGAGGTACTCATATGCTCATTCATGGGTTAATCCCAGATTATTACCCTTATAGCATTCTGTCGTTGCTGATCTGCCTCGATACCTATTCTTAAATACGATGAAGATCCCGAAGAAAGGATGCCGACTTCATCCCGATGACCTGAAGCAGAGGAATGAAGACATCAGTGTAATGGATTGATCTCTTCAAGAAGAGCAACCAAAGACGAGAAGATTCGTTAGGATTTCGTAACCAGACCTTTCCCCCTAGTCCCCCTCTTAAATCTCGGGACGAGATTTCTTGTAGTGGAGGAGAATTGTGACGCCCGGATAGTCACGCTACAGTAATCCTTCACTAATGATACTACAGTAATCTCTCGTTAATTCAAAAACCGATTCAAATTCAAATTCAAAATCAAGTAAACAATAAAAGTTTTCAAATTTTAAAACTAAAATGTTCGGAGTGAACAAAATAATGCACAGGTAATTATTGTGGAGAAACCACAATTTTATAATATGTTAAAGGCTCTAGAGTAATTAAAACAGCAGCTGTGACAATTAATTAAATGCCTTTTATAATTAATAATAATGCAAACTATTTTTATTAGGTGTCAAACTTTTTGGGGCAGTAGAATAAATTATAACATTAATTTAGGAGTTGTATTTATATTTCATAAAACAGAAGTTAAAAGAATAAAATAGAAAAGAAAACAGAAAACAAAGCTAAAAAAAACATAAAAATAGAAACACCCCCCCCCACGCTGGGCCGAGCGGCCCAGCTGGCCTCCGCACCGGCCGGCCCACCAGGCCCAGCCGGCCCTCCTCTCTGGCCTACAAGGCCACCTCCCCGAACCCTAACCCCCACCCGATCCCCACTCTCCCCCACTCGCACCACTCGCTCTCTCCCCCTCCCCCCGATCCAGTTCTGGATCGGGATCG
>NC_041393.1:358704171-358746951 GCF_002162155.2 Triticum dicoccoides
CCGACCGCGCACAGGTCCCCGACGCCGGCCTGCGCGTGGCCCTGCCCGTCGACGCCCGCGGCGGGCCACCACCGCTGCCTGCCGGCCGAGTACCGCCGGCGCCGTCACCTCTGTGCGTGCGTGCACAGCCACGGCACGAGCCGGCTGTGTCACCGCCACATGGGACCGGCCCTAATTAGCTTAGGGGCTAATCCCCTTTAAAACAAAACCCCCTGGAGTATGACTACTGGGCCCCACCCTGTAAAATAAAATAAATATTAACAAAAAATAAATAAACTTAATCAATTAATTAATTAACTAAATTAATTAAGTTAATTAATCCTAGTTAATTAACCTAATTAACTAATTAGTTTAATTAAACAGTAATTAGATTAGCTAAACATTAATTAGACTAAACAGTCAATGACGAACGGGACCCACCTGTCAGGTTGACCAAGTCAACCTTGTTGACTGCTGACATCAGCATGACATCATGCTGACGTCATAAATTCATTTTCGAATTAAATAATTAATTAGTTAAATTTCAGAAATTAATAAAATCTTTAGAAAATTATATCTTTTAATCCGTAACTCGGATTAAAATATTTTCAACATGAAAGTTGATCAGAACGACGAGACGATTCCGGATACGCAGCCCGTTCGTCCACCACACACCCCTAACATATCAAACTCGCAACTTTCCCCCTCCGGTTCCTCTGCCCGAAAACGCGAAACTCCGGGAATACTTTCCCGGATGTTTCCCCCCTTCGTCGGCATCACTTACTACCGCGTTAGGGCACACCGAACACCGCGTATTGCCTTGTTATATTTTGTGATGCTTTGTTTGCTCTGTATTCATTATTTCTTCCCCCTCTTCTCTCCGGTAGACTACGAGACCGACGCCCTTGCTGCCCAGTTCGACTACGGAGTTGACGACCCCTCTCTCTTGCCAGAGCAACCAGGCAAGCCCCCCCCTTGATCACCAGATATCACCTATTCTTTTCTATACTGCTTGCATTAGAGTAGTGTAGCATGTTACTGTTCGGTTACCCCTATTATGTTGCATAGCCTGTCATTGTTGCTACAGTCATTGATATCTTACCCGCAATCCTAAATACTTAGTATAGGATGCTAGTTTATCATCACTGGCCCTACATTCTTGTCAGTCTGCCTTGCTATACTATTGGGCCGTGATCACTCGGGAGGTGATCACGGGTATATACTATACATACATACATACTATACAGACGGTGACTAAAGTCGGGTCAGCTCGATGGGTACCCGCAAGTGATTCTGATGAGGGGGCTGAAGGGACAGGTGGCTCCATCCCGGTAGAGGTGGGCCTGGGTTCCCGACGGCCCTCGACTGTTACTTTGTGGCGGAGCGACAGGGCAGGTTGAGACCACCTAGGAGACAGGTGGGCCTGGCCCTGTTCGGCGTTCGCGGATACTTAACACGCTTAACGAGATCTTGGTATTTGATCTGAGTCGGCTACGAGCCTATACGCACTAACCATCTACGCGGGAGTAGTTATGGGTATCCCGACGTCGTGGTATCAGCCGAAGCACTTCAGACGTCAGCGACGGAGCGGCGCGCGCCGGATTGGAACGTAAGCCTGCTCTTGTATTAAGGGGGCTAGTTCTGCTTCCGGCCGCCCACGTAACGTGCAGGTGTGCTATGGGCGATGGGCCCAGACCCCTGTGCGCTTAGGTTTAGACCGGCGTGCTGGCCTCTCTGTTTTGCCTAGGTGGGGCTGCGACGTGTTGATCTTTCGCGGCCGGGCATGACCCAGGAAAGTGTGTCCGGCCAAATGGGATCGAGCGTGTTGGGTTATGTGGTGCACCCCTGCAGGGAAGTTAATCTATTCGAATAGCCGTGATCTTCGGTAACAGGACGACTTGGAGTTGTACCTTGACCTTATGACAACTAGAACCGGATACTTAATAAAACACACCCTTCCAAGTGCCAGATACAACCGGTGGTCGCTCTACCTCAGGGATATGAGGAGGGGATCGCCGGGTAGGATTATGCTATGAGATGCTACTTGGAGATGCTACTTGGAGGACTTCAATCTACTCTCTTCTACTTGATGCAAGACGGTGGCTGCGAGAAGCGTAGTCTTCGACAGGATTAGCTATCCCCCTCTTATTCTGGCATTCTGCAGTTCAGTCCACTGAGATGGCCTCCTTACACATATACCCATGCATATGTAGTGTAGTTCCTTGCTTGCGAGTACTTTGGATGAGTACTCACGGTTGCTTTCTTCCCCCTTTTTCCCCTTTCCTTTCTTCCTGGTTGTCGCAACCAGATGCTGGAGTCCAGGAGCCAGACGCCACCGTCGACGACGACCCCTACTACACCGGAGATGCCTACTACTACGTGCTGCCCGCTGACGATGACCTGGAGTACTTAGGAGGATCCCAGGCAGGAGGCCTGCGCCTCTTTCGATCTGTATCCCAGTTTGTGCTAGCCTTCTTAAGGCAACTTGTTTAACTTATGTCTGTACTCAGATATTGTTGCTTCCGCTGACTCGTCTATGATCGAGCACTTGTATTCGAGCCCTCGAGGCCCCTGGCTTGTATTATGATGCTTGTATGACTTATTTATGTTTTTAGAGTTGTGTTGTGATATCTTCCCGTGAGTCCCTGATCTTGATCGTACACATTTGCGTGCATGATTAGTGTACGATTGAATCGGGGGCGTCACATTAGGTTCGACCGAAGTCAAACTTCCTAAAGTTTGACCAAGTTTATAGAAAAATATAAACATTTACCATAACAAATATGTATAATGTGAAAGTACATTCAATAATGAATCTAATTTTATTTATCACTGTTCAAAAAATCTTCCGATTCAGCGATTTATCGTTTGATTTATCGCTACACTTGGGGTGACCGATAAGATTATGCCTTATCTTCACTATTTATCTTTTGGGCCGATTTATTGCTATGACAAGCAATTTATCGGGAATCTACCGAGAAATCGGGTCTATTCATAGCACTATGTTTGCAAAAACTATGTTTATTTGCGTTTTGTGGACCTTGTTATGCAATATGTATTGTTGTCCTATCTTATTTGTCATTATACGAGGATTCAAAGGTTAGGAATCAAGGTAACACTTTTGTCCAATATTGTTTTGGTGTTGAATATAGCACATTTTAGTGTTGGGAACCTAAGATTTGCAGAAAAATGACCGATTAATAGTCGACCAATAAATTCGATTAATCAACCGATTTCCGATTAATCTCTAATCCCCAACAGACCGAGACGCTCGATAAGCGATATCCTCAACACTGGTACTTATTTGTTAGTGTATATGTTAATATTTTTTGTTATAAACTTTCCGAGAGTTTACAAAACTTGACTTTGACCAATGCTAATACGCGGACTTAAATAAAAACGGAGGGAGTACACATTTGTTTTCTTAGTTTGTAGTGAATTAATCATTTGTTGAAATTGTGAAATAAATATATTAGGCTACTGACTTCGAATGTAATGGTCTATACAATTCAATAGTTACAATCATTGTTGAATTCCAAGATGTATACGAGGTCTATAGTACTTCACAACATGCTCAAACTCACATAATCCAAGTCAAATGAGAATCTAAATGCATTTCATAGTTATTACTTTGTAGGATGCAACAAAACCAACCATGAACATATCCCAATGTGTGAATGAAACATGCAGAGAGAGCTTGCAAAGATGGAGCAGATAGGGCGGGAAAGATTGTATGTATGTGGACGAGAGAGTAGGAGACAAACCTAACAAGATAGAGAGAGAGAGAGAGAGAGAGAGAGAAAGAGAGAGGAATAAGTTAGGTCTGTGAGAAAGATGGAGACGTGTAATATATGTGAGATGCGTGTGCATCCGGATTCTGTACACGTGGAAGGAGAAGAGACAACATGTTTGATGAGAGAGCTAGAAAAACATGGACGAGAGGGGAAGGATCTCATGGGTTGAGGGATTGATAATTTTGTGCAGGGGAGAGAGGGATTGGTAATTTTGTGCGAGAGAGAGGCTTGGGGGAGGAGTCAGTCAGCCGTCGTCACATCATCCTTCTTCCAAATGGCCCCGCATTCTCTAGCACAGTGTGGTTGCTGTCTTTGATCTCCTCGATGCCCTCTTTGAAGATTGAGGTATTGTGCATGCTGGGGTGTAGAGAAGCACAAGCGAGAGTGGTCGCCATATAAACTTGGATGGGGATGAATTGTGTGCTCGGGGGAGGGTGTGTGTGTGTGCTGTGTGTGTGTGTGAGAGAGAGAGAGAGAGAGAGAGAGAGATATATCGAGAGAAAACAAACCTATGGAGAGAAATGTGTGTGTATGTGACGGAAAGCTACATGCTAAATAGGATATTCACGAAGAGATTGTGCGTGCGAGATAGAGAGTGATGTGCGGGCCTTGAGGTGGGCAGGGGCCGGGTGAGGGTGTCAAAATGTGCGCATTGATGCATGTGTTACATGCGATCATGCAAGGGACAGACGAACCGAGAGAGATGGTTGTTGTGTTATGGATGCTCCTCTCTCTTTCCCCCCTCTCTCTCTCTCACACACAAGTAAAATAGAAGACCGTTCTCTCATGTATACACAATGTATCGGCATCTGTCGATGTCTCAGTCATGCATGATCATTTGCACATTCACACCTCTCTATGTCTCTATCACACGCACACCATCTCCACATTGCCCTTCCGCCACAACACACATATGGACACATACACACATTCTCTCTCAGTCACACACACAAAATCAGTATTAAAAAAACAAGGGCGCACCTAAAACGTCCAGATCCAAATAAACACGAACTGGAGCTAAATTCAAATATATGGAAATATTGTAGCGTCAAGAACTTTTCCAGGAAAAAAAGTTGAGTAATATTCGGGGATTGTTTTCACACACACAAAAAGGTTCGGTGGATGTCCTTCGAGCGTGACACGGTGACGCAGCGTTCGATCAACCGCGCGGCCGCGGTTCACACACTTGCACAAGATTCCGTATCGTGGTTGTGGTAACTAATAAAAGCGCTGCCTAAGTCTATGTTTACATGTACTAGTACGGTTTTCTTTTAAGTTTGACCAACCCTATATAAAACTAAACTAAGCTCCCATACGCGCACTCATCAATATGCCGCCGCCGCCGTTGCGCATGCCGGTGCCTGCCTGCTCCGGCTAACAATTTCTTGCCCATCACCGCCGTGTCGCCGCCATCCCTGTGCCATGAAGCCAAAGGCTCGCCAGCTCACGTCGTCTTCAGTCCCTCCTCGCGATGCCGCCACGCTACCAAGCACGCGAGCAGTTGGTGGAGCCGCGTCTATGCATGCATCATATGAAGAGGAGGACGAGCATGTGCTCCAGCATGCCAGCGAGGAGGAACTAGCGTGTCATTGTCGTCTCCGCCCGCGCGGAGGAGTCGCGCATGGTGGCTGTCGCGGCGGAAGCCGGTCGCGCGCGCGTCGAGCCCGCAAACCGGGTGCGGATGTGGAATCTACCTTCGAGACCTTGAATGCCACGTGGATCCTACAATCTGAAGGAGCAATTTGGGTCAGTCGACTCTTGTGAGCCGTTTGATGCAACATGGATGACTAGAAGGGCTTCTTCAACCTCCGAAATTGATGCACGGTTCATGTTCTGGGCCTGCCACACGCCTAACCGCCTACCGCCACCGCCCCGCCCTCCCCTGAACCGCCTGCCACCGCCATGCTCCCCCCACCCCCGCCATCCGTTTAACCCAGGCATGATCCATTTTTTCCGGCGAACTGCATTCCACACCCAACACTCATAAGATAGATCATGGGCCCCCTGCCACTCTAATATAGATACTGGGGTAGCTTCTCTGTCGTCTTCTTCCTTCGCTCCGTCGAACTTCTTTCACAAATTGACTGACCCAAATTATACTACTAGTACGAATGTATTAAGTACAGTAGGAACACGAAGATACGAGCAATAGTACCAACTGCAAGAAGAACAATAGTAAGACATAGTACTAGTACTACTGTACGTACTAAAGAGTTCAAATAACTAGAAAGAACATAAACATAGCTCCGCTGGGGCCTCAGCACAACACACCCTTGAAAATAAAGTAAGCAACTAGTCTGCTTGACACTGCAGTAGAACCAACATGATCGACGGCACTGCCACCTACTCGGAGTCCGAGTCCATGTCCTCGACTTCGTCCTCGTCCCTCTTCCTCTTCCTCTTCGTCGACGCTTCTTTGCTTGAACCGAACATTGGGTTCTGCTTCTTCATCCAACCCTTGTAGATATTTAAACAAAGGTAGGCATCCATTGCTGTGTACAGGATGTGATCTTCATCTAATGTCTTTGTCTCCCATGCATGATGAAACTCGTGGTGAGGTTTCTTCAGTTTAGCGTACGAAGGATCAATCATGGCTGCTGCCAGGGTCAGCATTGAAAGCTGAGAGGAGGACACCAGGCTTGCCTTCTGGAGATCGAAGGGCTGGCCTACAACGAGGCGTATCTGACCTAGGACATCCCTGTCGTTCCTAAAGTCTATAGTAACAAATTTCACTATTTCGTCCTTGAGGAAGTTCTTAAAATCCTGGCACTCAACGTCGGCATGGCATATGTGGTAGACCAAGCACACGTTATGTACGCAAACCTGGATCATGGCGGGTTTCTTCTTCTCTGCCTCCTTTAGAATCTTCTCTCTTTCAGGATTGTGGTGTACTCAACATCTAGCCCAGCGACTCACTCATCTGTTGAACTGTTGAACAATCCTAGGAAGCGAGCAAGGCATGCTTTCACCGTCGCGGATCCACGTGTGTAGATGACGATGAACTCATCACCGGTGATGGCTCTAACCTGGTACTCAGCGGCGACCATGGAGATTTGGGGGGCCATGAATTTTGGAGGAGGGTTAGGAGAAGTTGAACTGGTGTACCCCACAAAAAGTTGAACTGGTGTAATGTGAAAGGACGGGACGATTGGGAGCGAACTATTGTAAGGTAGAAGATGGGGACGAGTAGGGCGTGTGAACGGCGTGGGGCTGGTGGCTTGCCCGGTGGATAAACGGCTGCAAGCCCCCAAAGAGTTCTTGAGAACTATGCGGGGCCTACTAGATGTCATGTCTACTAGACCCATATCATATGCCTGACAGTATAGCTTCTGCCTGTTCGCACGCCATGCCGGCGCGTGGATGTAACTTCCCTTAATTCCGTCAACCGTCGCGCCTCCCACGACCTTCACCTCCCCCGCGCGGTCGTGCCCTTTGAGACTTTGACCGGCTATAAATGAGCAATTTTTTTGCCTACTCCGCATGCATGATACTCCCTCTGGTCCTTTTTACTTCTGTCAACCATTTCCAAAGTGTTTGACCAAATTTATACTAAAAATATCAATATCTACAATACATATTATAATGAGTATAAGAACTACGTTTTATAACGAGTATAAATTGATTTGACATTGTGAATGTTGATACATTTTTCTATAAGTTTTGTCAAAGTAGAGGTACATTGACTTCAGACAAAACTTAAATGCACAATGCAGACTAGTTCCTCTGTCCAGGTGCGTGCCATGTCCTATCTTGTCATCACAACAAGGTTAGCTATTAGAGTACTACTACCTCCCTTCTAGTTTAAAGGGCTCGATTCAAAATTTTCACCTACTCTTAGCAAGATAGTGGCGGTGGAATAGTTTTCGTAGTCTGCAAAAGTACTCAACTAATGCCGTCGTTCTTCACAAAAATGTGTTTACCAATGCATGCATGAACACTAGTTATTCTAACCCCCTCTCTTCTTTAATTATTTGCCACATCAGCATGTTTGATATTCCCGTGTGCATGATACCAGCTAAGGTACCACCATTATGGCCAGCCTTAATCATCGCATGCAATAATTTAGCGAACCTTGAAATATGAACATGTGTGGGGCGTGTATGTTTTCCTCTCCATGTGTGGAAACAATATGCCTGCCAGAATCTCCTTCTCCCTCCGGCGGTCCCACCACTCCACCCCGTGTGGAAAAAATCTGCATGCATGACTCTCCTCCCCCCGCGCTCGTCCAATCCGTTGTGACCAGCAATATTTCCACCCCTTCCCTTCCCTGTAATTTAATCCAACAAATATGCCCAGGTAGCTGTTACGTTAATCACGCAACATATCTTCCGGGATGCTGCTTCAGTTAGTTAACTGCAAGTGCATTGGGTCACTGACATATGGGCCCAACAGAGGTCTGGCCCACATGTCAGTGACGCAACTGGACCTGCAGTTAAGTCAGTGCAGCTGAGTCCATATCTTACGTAGGTGTGCCATTGCTCGCTATAAATACTGCACCTCCCCCGGCATTCAGAAGAACGCTCACATTCATCGCTATCTCCTGCCCCTCCCTCTCACGTCGACCACCATGGCATCGCCCCTCCCAAGCCCTAGGCACCCCATGCTGCACCACCTGGACGGTCACGTGTCACCGTTCCGTTCCTCGCCGCCACTAGTTGAGGAGGATGCGTTGGCGTTCCACTCCTCGCCGTGACGCATCAAGGAGGAAGCATCGGCATTCCCAATCTCGCCAACACGCGCGTTAGAGGATGCGTCGGCTCCCTGCTACGAGGGGAACGCCGCACCGCCCGCCGAGCCCTCCCAGCCTTGAGGAGCTTTGGAAAGAAATGGATGTCACCATGTGGGAGGCTTTGCTACCGACAGAGCACGCCAAAATAGAGGCAGAGAAGAAGGCCGAGGAAGAGAAGCGCGCCACGGGGCAAGCTGCCTGGCAGGTCTATATCGCGTCTGAGAGAGTTAGGCAATTGGCTCTTTGCCAGAAAGCTCGTGCAAGGGCCGTGAGGGTGGCGGAGGACGCCCGCGCCAAAGCCCTGAGTGCAGTAGGGCCCAAGCGCCTCATCAACGCTTGGCGGTACGTGGACCGGGTGCACGCTTCCGTTGAGGAGGAGTACCTGCTGGCGCCAGATCACCACACCGGTGAGATCGCGCTCGCCCACCGGCAAGCCACCAATCAGCACCTCGTGAGTTGCGAGGCTGAGGAAGAGGCGTTGTGTCAGCGCGCTGGGAAACGGCCGCGCACCAGGGCACTCGTGGCGCGCCGCAAGCGCTCCTGCGAACGCCGTGGCTTTTAGTAGGAGTATAATTTAGTTTCGCAAGGTGATCTCATTAGTTTTATGACGCAAATGATAAATCCCGAACGTTCGGGAATTATTAGCGTCCTTAATTAAGTATGTAAGAGGGAAAGTTTGGAAACCTTGTGTATCTGTATGCATTTTGTAAGTAGGTGCATATGGCACAAACTTTACTACTATATACTATCACACTACACGTCTCTCTCTATATATGCTTGCAGACTGTGCTACTCCCTCCGTCCAGGTGAATAAGTCATCTTTGGTTGTGCACCATGACCAAGAAAGAGGGAAGACTTTATACACCTAGATGGAGGGAGTACTACTATTACTTATGTACGTGCAAATGCATGTTTTAACATTATGATGCGGTTTTTGTAAAAGTAGAAAAACAACACTAGTCAAGCTTGTGAAACGATTCAATACAAAAAAAATGCAAAAATGTTCGCTTGATTGTTTACTTTTAGCTTCCTTCTCTGTGGTTATTTCTCTGTCGTACTTTGTACAGAGTATCTCACTGGTCGGAAAGGCATGCAAATTCCCAAACCACTTCCTACACCCTTTATCGAATTTTTTGCCTAACAAGTTGTGCCGTGCAATTAGAATTCCAACTTGAGTACTAGTACTACTAGTAGGAGTACCAGGGGCCAGTTCGTTTAGGCTTCTAGATTAGTAGTAATCCCATTACTACTAGCTCCGTCTTGGTTTATTGGTCCCCATTGTAATCTGTGTCAAATTTTGATCATAAATTTAACTAATGAAATGTTTGTGCATGTCACATGCACTAACATTTTATCAGTTAAATCTGTGGTCAAAATTTACCACAAATTACAATGGTGACGAATAAACCAGGACGGAGGTACTAGTAGTAGTTTAGAAGCCCAAATAAATGAGTGAGGCGCCTTAATGTTACTCTCCACTATGACTAGTCTTATGGGAAAAGCTGGGGAAGAGACGGCTTATTTTTTAAGCCACCAAAAGAACTGGCCCTAGGAGTAGTAGCTAGGGATACTAGGAGTAGTAGCTACAGATCGAGTGTGCGAGATGAACCGGAGAAAGTAAATGCAGAGAGATGAAATGCAAAAAAGACGGAGGGATGTGATGGTTGCTTGTCCGTTTGTTTTACCAGGCCACTTATTACTGGCAGTGGTTGGGTTTTGTGATATGACGGCTTTACTACCATGCCACAAGCAGGGTGAGACTCCCATACAGCGCCGCCCTCTACACTTGTACCAAATCGGTCGTGGTTTATTAGTCCCCCATTGAATTTGACTGAAGATTTAACTGACAAAATGTTAGTGCATGTCAACAAAAATTATATCGTTGGATTCATATTTGAACATAGTTTTCAATGATATAATTTTAGGTGACATGCATCAGCATTTATTTTACTACATATAATGTTAGTTCAATTTTTCGTCGTACTAATCTATAATAGTAAGGTGCCCGTGCGTTGCACGGAAGAGTGAAATGCATTGATCGGGGAGTTGTTTATTTGGACAAAGGATGTGGGGTTCATCTCATGTGTAACGGGTATCGATAGGTTTCTTCGGATATTATTTCATCTCTGGAGCTCACAAACGTCCAGGTGAAATAGATAAAAAGGTATCTTTTGCAAACAAAAGCGTTCAACTGTTCAACCTGCATCCAAAACTTGTGAAGAAATAACACTTATTGTGCTTTGCAAGAAATGATCTTTAAGAATTAGTTTTTGATTATCAATTGCTATACGTGTTGGCTACAGATGACATGGCACTTTCTTATAGTCAACAGTTGGCTATACTATTAAGTATTAACCATGCCCTTAAACACCTAGATGGAGGGATTAAATCAGGATGACTTGGAAGGGGCAGAGGAGATGTAAGAAATGGTTCATAGTAAGTCTTTCACCAGTACTGTGGTAAAAACTCATACAAGGAAGATTCTAGACTAAACCATAAACGGATATGCTTTTATTCATGCCCGATACTCCAATAGAGCAAGATCATGCATGGAAGTCTCCACATGCTTAGACAGCGGATTACACTGAGCGAAGACTAATGATCAACATTTAACTTGATAATGCGTATGTCCAAGTGAACCTCCTTGGAGTCCCCGTGCACAGCGTTGGGGGGTAAATCATACCATGCGTTTTCCATGTCCACATCAGCGGGAAGGTCCCAGCTCGGCAGAGTCCAAGTCAGTTTGATGTAGCTGGTGTCGCCGCCCACATAACTCGGAGGGGTAGTATCAGTGAGCACGCACCCGTACATCGGCCTCGTGTCAGTGTCAGCGTCAGCGGCGTCGCCCCTGACGCACACTATAGAGACAGGGCGGTGGCCTGCACGGGCCTCGATGATGCCCAAGATCAACAGGAAGACGCTTCCGTCCTCCTCCAAGACTAGCAGGCGACAGTGATCCTCCAGCGACTCCGGTATGGTGAACGGGTAGCACGTCTCATACTTGATGTTCTCCTCCAAGGGCCAGTAGTGATCGCTGCACGCATCCGTGAGGTGATGCATGATGTCCGCCGGTGAGCCCCAAAACGGCATCAGGCACTCATAGCAGTAGACGAAGGGCTCCTTGGAAGCATTGACCAGGCCATCCATGAAACGAGAGTGGTTGTAGGGGATGTTGCGCCAATTGAAAATATGAGCAAGTTACTACGAGATTTAATCCAAATAAGCACAAAATAAATCATGACGGCTATAAAAGAGATTAAACTAATCATGTGGACTAGCATAGTAGATGAACAGATAGAATCTACTCCATCCATTCCTAAATATTTGTCTTTTTAGAGATTTCAAATGGACTACCACATACGGATGTATATAGACATATTTTAGAGAGTAGATTCACTCATATTGCTCTGTATGTAGTCACTTGTTGAAATCTCTAGAAAGACAAATATTTAGGAATGGAGGAAGTAGTAGGATACAAAGTAGAAACATGAATTCTACCATGATTTCGAACAGGAAGGACAGAAACACATACGGTGCAACGGGAGCAGCACCGTTAGCATTGAGATTGTCGCCCATGTCGTTGAGGAAGAGGTTGCCGAGGTCGGGGAAGAAGTCATCGTTGGTGAAGTCGTGGCTGCCAGCAGTCGCAAGAGTGCGCTCCCCAAATTTCAACAGCACCCGCCAAATGGAGCGCAGGAGGGAGTGGCTGTAGGGGACGTTGCGGCCGCCGAATGGAGCGCAGGAGTAGCACACGAAGCAGTAGATGGTGCTCCTCAGTCTCTATCTCTACTCTTATCTCTATCTCTACTACTCTTCTTTGTTTTTTATAACAAATCGAATAGTACTGCGCCTGTCCGTTGCACGCCCGGCCGAACACGCCTCCTCACCTCCATCATCACCAACTGAGTCTTTTATAGGAGTAGGAGTAGAGAAAAAACCGAGTTGGTGATGATGATGTGCCGTGCAATGCACGGGCATCTTGCTAATTTTTTTCATATAATTCCAAACACCACGTAGACACGGTCTTTGACCATTTTACAACTATGTTAGTATCATTGTTAGTGGTCAGCCGGTGCAAGTTATAGCCCCGGGTGTTTTAACCTTTTTTTAGTAATGATATCTGGCGATTGTTCGGCACGAGCTCAGTCCTGGCGAATCCCACGTAACCATCAGATTTCCATCCGACGGTGGCCTGTTTTTAAGCCATAGTATTTGAAAAAACCGCCACCCTTACACACGTACTGTAACTGCGTCGTGAGCGTTTGCAACTTCCATGTCTCCCAGCGAACGTTTGTTGGGGATTGGAATTAGCACCGATGGCGGTTCGTAGTCGTTCCATGCCCGGGCATTGAAGTTTGTAACTATTTTAGATTAGAATATACTACTCCTCCAGTGCTAGTAGTAGAGCAGAGTCCTACTTCACTACTACTCTACTCAAGAGTAGGTACTATAGGGAGTACCAGTACTGTGATCACTCAAGCAAGTTGTCTGACTTTGATATGACCCTACACTGCTGGTACGTGTCTCGTAAGTCAAGCGGCGTGCTGTAGTCATCATCAACTGTCCACTTCCCGCAGCACATATTCGCTTCTCCATCTATGTAGGCCAAAAGCGGTGCCAAATTCATTTTTTACATATTTGGCACCGGTGCCCTATGTTGCCCAGCCGATGCCAAACAAAATATTCAGGGCATCGATGCCTCTACTTGCTCCGGTGCCACATTCTTTGAGGCAATAAACTAAGCTTGTCACTGTACTTTCTCAAGCAAAGCAACAGCCGGAGACATAGGCTTGGGCTGATCTATTACTAGTTTATACATATGTGGGGTCAAGTTGGAGATGCCAAATCCTCCATGCTGTGGGAGGGGTGCTAAATTTCTCTCATTTGGCATGGATATGTACGTGGGATACTTTTCAGAACTTTAGCACAGAGCACATAGTGGAGGGCCTAGGCGCCTCCCCCCTCGTCCAATCTTCCATCCCCGCTAAGGCGCCTCCCTCCCTCGTCCGAAACCCAAGCACTAACAATGGCAGAACTGAGCAGCGTCCGCTGAAAGAGTGGCTGGAATTCGCTCCCCACAAAGGTAATCAATCTCATTGTTTCACGTGTGGACAATCTCAGTACCATGTCGCTCGCCGCGTGCTCGTCGGGGCTGTACCATTTACTCAAATCCCTCCGTCCGGAGCTTTTTAAGCCAGCTCCTTGCTTGCTGGTGCCGCCTGATCTTCAGAAACAGCGTGTCACGCAGCACAACGATCGTAGGTTAGTGAGCATCAATCCCGTTGACTGCGATCCGATCCCCGTCACCCTCAACTACATTAATGGTATGTATTGGGTCGGCATGAACACGTCTTGGATGGTGCTGGTCGATGGTCGCGACAGCTGGATGCTCGTGGAGGTGTACACCTGGCGATTGATCCCCCTTCCTTTGATTAACACTGCACTACTTTGGCACCACAGCCCAGAATACTCAGAATCTTACAGTAGCCAACATGATACCAAGTTTGATTTGCTCAAGGTTGTAATCTGCCAAGTGCCCACAAGATCTCCGAATTATAAAGACTTCAGGCTAATTGCATTCTTCAACCGCGGTCTCGCCTATCTGACAGGTCACTGCGGTAAGTGAATAAATCTGCACGTCCATCGCAGGATCATACATCCTCCATGGTTCTCTGATGCCATTGAACACAAGGGCTTCATTTACGCTGTCGACTCCTTCTATGGCTGGACGTATTGCTGGCCTACTCCAGTCATCGCTACAAACGGCTGTTACTGTAGTATGTTACTTTCCTATGATATCATGATGGCTTGCTTATATTGCTGTCAATATTTACTGAAAAAATTTCATGCTCATAACATGTTGTTCTTAAGATTGACTACATCAAGAGCCCTTTTTTTATTTGACTCCAACTTGATATGATGTTGTAGGCCGCCAGGTGTCCTTACCCTTCCTAATCCCAGAACCTTTCAAAGAAAAGCGGCATGGCAGTTGTAGGTGGTTCCTGGCTCGACCAGACGACGACGAACGATTGATGATCGTTCGCACGTACCGGACTTGTTGTTTTGCGGAATACAATCACAGTCACTGCAAGGTCTTTGAGCAGGATCCCAGCTTCTCTGAGCCTTCAGGAATTTTTGACTGGAGGCTGGTAAGTAGCCTTGGTACACGCTCTCTGTTTCTCAGACTGAATTATCCGATTAACTAGGAGATAACCAACGGCAAGGATCATGATGGCAACACAGTTTCGTTCATTAGGCAAAACTGTGTGTACACAGGGTACCATGCGTCCCTGCATGCACCATACCCTGATATGTGCCGCCACGCTCTGCAGCCCAAAGTAGGAGAAAGGGTCGGAAGTATCAGACTTTGACTTGCTGGCTGGAGTTTCCCCCGTCAGGCACCCATCTGGTTCAAGCCGTCAGCCAATCTGCACAGCTTAATAAATAGTAACGTCTAACTGAGGCAGTTAGTTAGATGCGTACACTTGGCGTAGTAGGATATTTATTTAGTTTGATGCATACACTTGTTCTTTTTTGGTAGCCCTTTTGTAATAATGGCTAAAGTTTGGCTTGGAAGAGAGAGTTGCATCTTCATTCTTCTGGCCTACTTACTGCTTCTGTTGCACCCCCAGCCCTGGTTGTTGTTGCTGCTATTTTCAATGTACAATCAGTAGTATATTTCGTCTGTTAGTTGAATAAATGTGTTGTTAGAACGACAAACACAATATTTTGGAAATCGTTGCACGGTTTGATCCTTTGGTGACCCGTACCGTACGTAGCACATACTACTTTTCGTATGGAACACATTTTCCACTTGTTGATAACATGCAACCCACTGATGAAGGCCCAATAGAGGAGCCCATAATTAACTGGAAGGGAGGCTCTCACATGAATCTGGCCCAGGTGCATGCTCATGGTCCCCTAAAGATAAATAAGTAAATAAATTAATAAAGCTAAATGCTCATGCACCAGTTCTTTAAATTCACGATTTAACAGGAGCATATTATTTCCTATGATAGTGTCGTTACATTTAGTCGATATTATTCTTTGGCAAAGATAGCGACCAGTCTTCTTTCTCCCAGCATTTTCTTACTGGAACCAACGGACCCATGTAAATCGTAGTAAACGTCGTAAATAGTTGCTAGCTAAATAGTTCCGGTCCATTTTTATTTTTCAATAAGAATGTCGAACCCAGCCCAGCGCATTGGCGACAACACTTTATCCTCCGCCTTGGTGCGCTCGTCGCGGCGCCTCCGTCCGGCCCTGTCAACATAGTTTTTTTCGAAACGGTCCCTATCAACATAGTGAATCGGGAGAGGACTGTAGTTTTGAGTATGACAGTACGGACCCACCAGGTCCACTCTCGAACACAAGCAAGCGCCTCTTTTACTACTCAGATGCACCCCTCGTTTTTTTACTCTAATCCACCCTGCTGATATCTGGGACCCACATCAATTTCAACTTATAGTGAATTAACAACAGAATTGCACAACTTTTTTTAAGTAGTAATTCGGAGGAGCAGGCTATAAACTGGGTTGTGTGGTCTTTGTGGCCCGTCTAACAACATGACCAGCCCAACAGTTTTTTATTTGGGAAATTAGGTAGCCCAGTATTTCTTTTTGAAGAATACCCAAGCTAGGCCTATTTGTTTTCTCCGACTTACTGGGCTGCAAATCTTTCAAGACGAGGAGGGATGCATTCCGGCTTGGCCAAAGAGTATGGTCAGTGTCTGTTAAAAGTAATATCAAAGGGGTTGAAAATTCCAAAAAAATTTATAGCAAATGGGATATTTGTTTCTTTTTTTGTTTTTGTTCTTCACTGATAGTATTTCATAGGATTTAACATGACATAGTACTAATTTATTTTTAAATTTGTTTTAGTATGGCTACTAATTTTTGGATTAAGAATATTTTGTTCACCAGCAAAAATTTGCGAATTTTCGAAATTTTGCACATATTTAGTTAATTTTTTTTAACCCTGGTACTGACCAGAAAATGGGCAGCAATTCTAAAAATGGAAAACGGGCTGCAATAAATTCCATATGAATTGGAAAATGAGTAAAAATTATAAAAATAATAGCAAATGGGTTGTACACGCCACAGATTTTGAGGCTGACTTGTTTACGCAAGGCTTTGTCAGTCAACACACGATTTTAGCATCAGTTACTGTTGGATGTCCATCCAATGGCCGACGTGCTTCTTCAATCTCTGATCTTCCTGCTCTAGCCGCCTAAACTAGCACCGGCGGGACTGCCTGCTCCCTCCTCTTGTGGCCTGCTGTGATGCCACGCAGGCTTCCTCAGCCCACCCTACTCCCTCCGCTGGCCTGGCCGCACGCAATCAACTGCCTCCTTATTACGCGAAAAAATGATTCCTCCCACTAACATCTGGGGTGCATCGGTTGGGAGGCTGACCTGTGGGCCTACTAAGTTGACGCGTACGCATGGCTTGTCAACTTAGTCAACAAACTATTCTAGCAGCAGTAACCGTTGGATTTGAATCGAACGGTCCTGCTGCTTCTTCAATCACTGCTCTTCTTGCACCAGCCGCCCAAACCAGCACCGACGAGACCGCCTGCTCTTGCCTCCAGTGGCTACTTGTGCTGCCGTTGAGGCCTCGCCGGCCCCTACTACTCCCACCGCTAGCCAGGTCCTACATCGACGGCAGCCTCACACTGCAGCCGAACCAGTGAACCCTCGTACTCCTCTCCGCGTGGGCATCCACTGCCGCATCTTTCCCGGCTCCACGTCTTCATCGGCTCCGCGTCGTCCCCTTCCTAGGCCTCGGCGTAGTCCACCGCCCTGGTGTTCTCAGCGCGGCATGGTCAATGTGGTCAACAACCGACTTCCATCAGAAGAGTACTGTACGTGGAGAGGCTGATAGCTGGGTCCATGTAAGCCGCAAAAAAGTGCCTCCTTATTACGCGCAAAATAATTATTCCTCCACCTGACAACAGGGACCCACTGGACGGGCCACCGTATTTCATGAAAAAAACGTTTCCCCCCTGATTGTTGGGACCCACCGGACGGGTCACCATATTTCGTGAAAAAATGTTCCCCCCGCTGTTAGCTCAGACCCACCGGAAGTTCCTCCTTATTACGCACAAAAAAATGAATAGTCCCCTTGCTAGCTGGGACCCACCTTAGTGGGAGGCTGACTTGTGGACCTACTAAGTTGACGGGGATGGAGGGCTTTGTCAACTTAGTCAATATGAACGATTCTAGCTCCAGTGACAGTACGATGTCCATCCAACGGCCGTAGTGCTTCTTCAACCTCTGGTATTCTTGCTCCAACCGCCCAAACCAGCGTCGCTCGTGCCGCGTGCTCCTGCCTCCCGTGGCCGGCTGTGATGCCGTGGAGGCCTCACCGCCCCTACTACTTCCACCGCTGGCCAGGCTATCCCTCTACTCACCCACACCCCCTATTATTCTGCGGCGACGGCAGCCTCACACCACAGCCAAACCAGTGAACCCTCATACTCCTCTACCCGTGGGCATCCACTCCCGCGTCTTCCCCGGCTCCGTGTCGTCCCCTACCTAGGCCTCACCGTCGTCCACCGCCCTGGTGCTTTCGGTGTGGCGTGGTCAACATGGTCAAGGAACGACTTCCATCGGACGTGGACTATACGTGGAGAGGTTGACAGCTGGGTCCATGGTCGCAGCAAGGAAGTGCCTCCTTATTACGTGGAAAATAATGATACCTCCACCTGACAGCAGGGACCCACTGGACGGGTCGCTTTTGTGAAAAAAAAAGTTTCCCCCCTGACTGCTGGGACCTACCAGCTACATCTTCGCACGCAAGGAAGTGCGTCCATATTACGGGCAAAAACAATGATTCGCCTCCTGACTGTTGGGACCCACCAGCTACATCTTCGCACGCAAGGTAGTGCCTGATAGTCGGGACCCACCTGGTCGAAGCGTACGTAGCGTTGTCATTCTGGTCGCGAACATGTATGTAAATACTGGTCGATGTAGAGGCGTGCACGTGTCGTAGTAGAGGCGCGCACATGTCTTACTAGAGGCGTGCACGTAGCATGTACACGTATGTACATCGTCCAGGGTGCAAGAAAGAAAATACGGCCACGTACGTACATACGGGTGGGGTCTCGAACGCCTACTCGCGCATACGTACGGCCAGGGCTCGTGTACATGGCTGGGTCGGAACGGAGAAACAACATCGTCGTCGTGTTCATGGGGAGCCAACCGGCTGGGTCGAAACGGAATGCGTCGTCGTGTTCATCGGGAGGGCTTGGACGGGACAGCCGATGGAAACAAGGCTTGGCGTACCGCACAATGGAGGAAACGGCCTTGTGTTCAGCTGGCCACGTTCGAAACAGGATCCTGTTCATCGGGAGGGGGTCTGGCGTACCGCAAAACGGAGGAAACGGACTTGTGTTGGACCTCCTATGGTCGAAACGGGGTCCTGTTGATCGGGAGGGGTGTGGCGTACCGCAAAACGGAGGAAACGGACTTGTGTTGGAGAGCTACGATCGAAAGGGGGGTCCTTTGTTGGGGAACGTAGCAGAAATTCAAAAATTCCTACGTGTCACAAAGATCTATCTATGGAGAAACCAGCAACGAGGGGAAGGAGAGTGCATCTACATACCCTTGTAGATCGCGAAGCGGAAGCATTCAAGAGAACGGGGTTGAAGGAGTCGTACTCGTCGTGATCCAAATCACCGGAGATCCTAGTGCCGAACGGATGGCACCTCCGTGTTCAACACACGTACAGCCCGGTGACGTCTCCCACGCCTTGATCCAGCAAGGAGAGAGGAAGAGGTTGAGGAAGACTCTGTCCAGCAGCAGCACAACGGCGTGGTGGTGGTGGAGGAGCGTGGCAATCCTGCAGGGCTTCGCCAAGAACCGCGGGAGAGGAGGAGGGAGAGAGGTAGAGCTGCGCCAGGGAGAGGTCAAAACTCATGTGTTGGCAGCCCTCAAGACCTCAACTATATATAGGGGAGAGGGAGGGTGTTGCACCCCCTCTAGGGTTTCCACCCCAAGGGGTGCGGCAGCCCCAATCCCATCTAGGGTGGCGGCCAAGGGGGGGAGAGGGGAAACTTGCCCCCCAAGTTAGGTGGGTGCGCCCCTCCCCCAAACCCTAGGCGCCTTGGGCCCTTGTGGGGGGGGGGGTGCACCAGCCCACCTGGGGCTGGTCCCCTCCCACACTTGGCCCATGCAGCCCTCCGGGGATGGTGGCCCCACTTGGTGGACCCCCGGGACCCTCCCGGTGGTCCCGGTACGTTACCGATAAAACCCAAAACTTTTCCGGTGACCAAAACATGACTTCCCATATATAAATCTTTACCTCCGGACCATTCCGGAACTCCTCGTAACGTCTGGGATCTCATCCGGGACTCCGAACAACATTCGGTAACCACATACAAACTTCCTTTATAACCCTAGCGTCATCAAACCTTAAGTGTGTAGACCCTACGGGTTCGGGAATCATGCAGACATGACCGAGACGTTCTCCGGTCAATAACCAACAGCGGGAACTGGATACCCATGTTGGCTCCCACATGTTCCACGATGATCTCATCGGATGAACCATGATGTCAAGGACTCAATTGATCCCGTATACAATTCCCTTTGTCTTGCGGTATTGTACTTGCCCGAGATTCGATTGTCGGTATGCCGATACCTTGTTCAATCTTGTTACCAGCAAGTCTCTTTACTCGTTCCGTAACACATCATCCCGTGATCAACCCCTTGGTCACATTGTGCACATTATGATGATGTCCTACCGAGTGGGCCCAGAGATACCTCTCCGTTAACCGGAGTGACAAATCCCAGTCTCGATTCGTGCCAACCCAACAGACACTTTCGGAGATACCTGTAGTGCACCTTTATAGCCACCCACTTACGTTGTGACGTTTGGTACACCCAAAGCATTCCTACGGTATCCGAGAGTTGCACAATCTCATGGTCTTAGGAAATGATACTTGACATTAGAAAAGCTTTAGCATACAAACTACACGATCTTTTGTGCTACGCTTAGGATTGGGTCTTGTCCATCACATCATTCTCCTAATGATGTGATCCCGTTATCAACGACATCCAATGTCCATGGTCAGGAAATCGTAACCATCTATTGATCAACGAGCTAGTCAACTAGAGGCTTACTAGGGATATGGTGTTGTCTATGTACCCACACATGTATCTGAGTTTCCTATCAATACAATTATAGCATGGATAATAAACGATTATCATGAACAAGGAAATATAATAATAATAACTAATTTATTATTGCCTCTAGGGCATATTTCCAACAGTCTCCCACTTGCACTAGACTCAATAATCTAGTTCACATCGCCATGTGATTAACACTGATAGGTCACATCACCATGTGACCAACATCCAAAGAGTTTACTAGTGTTACTAAACTAGTTCACATCACCATGTGATTGAGACTCAATGAGTTCTGGGGTTTGATCATGTTTTGCTTGTGAGAGAGGTTTTTAGTCAACGGGTCTACAACATTCAGATCCGTATGTACTTCGCAATTCTCTATGTCATATTGTAAATGCTGCTTCCATGCTCCACTTGAAGCTATTCCAAATGGTTGCTCCACTATACGTATCCGGTTTGCTACTCAGAGTCATTCGGATAGGTGTTAAAGCTTGCATCGACGTAACCCTTTACGCCGAACTCTTTATCACCTCCATAATCGAGAAACATGTCCTTTATTTACTCCAAGGACAATTTTGACCGCTGTCCAATGATCTATTCCTGGATCATTCTTATACCCCTTGAATGACTCATGGCAAGGCACACTTCCGGTGCGGTACACAGCATAGCATACTATAGAGCCCACGTCTGAAGCATAGGGGACGACCTTCGTCCTTTCTCTCTCTTCTGTCGTGGTCGAGCTTTAACTCTTAACTTCATACCTTACAACTCAGGCAAGAACTCCTTCTTTGACTGATCCATCTTGAACACCTTCAAGATCATGTCAAGGTATGTGCTCATTTGAAAGTACCATTTTGATCTATCCTCATAGATCTTGATGCTCAATGTTCAAGTAGCTTAATCCAGGTTCTCCATTGAAAAATATTTTTTCAAATAACCCTATATGCTTTCCAGAAATTCTACATCATTTCTGATCAACAATATGTCAACAACATATACTCATTAGAAATTCTATAGCGCTCCCACTCACTTCTTTGGAAATACAAGTTTCTCATAAACTTTTGTATAAACCCAAAATCTTTGATCATCTCATCAAAGCGTACATTCCAACTCCGAGATGCTTACTCCAGTCCTTAGAAGGATTGCTGGAGTTTTGCATATTTTTATAGCGTTCTTCAGGATTGTCAAAACCTTCTGGTTGTATCATACAACCTTTCCTCAAGAAAACTGTCGAGGAAACAATGTTTTGACATTCTATCTACAAGATTTCATAAATAATGCAGTAACTGCTAATCCAATTCCAACAGACTCTTAGCATCGACGAGTGAGAAAGCCTCATCGTAGTCAACTCCTTGAACTTGTCGGAAAACATCTTAACGACAAGTCGAGCTTTCTTAATGGTGATTCTTACCATCATTGTATGTCTTCCTTTTAAAATCCATCTGTACCCAATGGCCTTACGACCATCAGTATTTCTTCCAAAGTCATGGATCCTTTCTTGGATTTTATGGCCTCGAGCCATTCATCGAAATTCGGGCCCACCATCGCTTCTCCATAGCTTGTAGGTTCATTGTTGTCTATTACTATCACCTCTGAGACAGGATTGCGTACCACTCTGAAGTAGTACGCATCCTTGTCACCCTACAAGGTACGGTAGTGACTTGATCCAAAACTTCATGATCACTATCATAAGCTTCTACTTCAATTGGTGTAGGCGCCACAGGAACAACTTCATGTGCCCTTCTACACACTAGTTGAAGTGACGGTTCAATAACCTCATCAAGTCTCCACCATCCTCCCACTCAATTCTTTCGAGAGAAACTTTTCCTCGAGAAAGGACCCGTTTCTAGAAATAATTACTTTTGCTTCCGGATCTGAGATAGGAGGTATACCCAACCATTTTGGGTATCATATGAAGATGTATTTATCCGTTTTGGGTTCGAGCTTATCACGATGAAACTTTTTCACATAAGCGTCGCAGCCCCAAACTTTTAAGAAACGACAACTTAGGTTTCTCGAAACCATAGTTCAAACGGTGTCGTCTCAACGGAATTACGTGGTGCCCTATTAAAGTGAGTGCGGTTGTCTCTAATGCCTAACCCATGAACGATAGTGGTAATTCGATAAGAGACATCATGGTACGCACCATATCCAATAGGGTGCAACTATGATGTTCGGACACACCATCACACTATGGTGTTCCAGGCGGTATTAATTGTGAAACAATTTCCACAATGTCTTAATTGCGTGCCAAAGCTCGTAACTCAGATACTCATCTCTATGATCATATCATAGACATTTTATCCTCTTGTCACAATGATCTTCAACTTCACTCTGAAATTACTTGAACCATTCAATAATTCAGACTTGTGTTTCATCAAGTAAATATACTCAGTATCTACTTAAATCATCCGTGAAGTAAGAACATAACGATATTCACTGCATGCCTCAACACTCATTGGACTGCACACATCAAAGTGTGTTACTTCAAACAAGTTGCTATCTTGTTCCATCTTACTGAAAATGAGGTTTTTCAGTCATCTTGCCTATGTGGTATGATTTGCATATCTCAAGTGATTCAAAATCAAGTGAGTCCAAACGATCCATCTGCATGGAGTTTCTTCATGCCTATACACAAATAGACATGGTTTTCATGTCTCAAACTTTTCAAAAACGAGTGAGTCCAAAGACCCATCAACATGGAGCTTCTTCATGCGTTTTACACCAATATGACTTACATGGCAGTGCCACAAGTAAGTGGTACTATCATTACTATCTTATATCTTTTGGCATGAAAATGTGTATCACTACGATCGAGATTCAATAAGCCATTCCTTTTTAGGTGCAAGACCATTGAAGGTATTATTCAAATAAACAGAGTAACCATTATTCTCCTTAAATGAATAACCGTATTGCGATAGACATAATCCAATCATGTCTATGCTCAACGCAAACACCAAATAACAATTATTTAGGTTTAACACCAATCTCGATGGTAGAGGGAGCGTGCGATGCTTGATCACATCAACCTTGGAAACACTTCCAACGCATATCGTCAGCTCACCTTTAGCTAGTCTCTGTTTATTTCGTAGCTTTTATTTCGAGTTACTAACACTTAGAAACCGAACCGGTATCTAATACCCTGGTGCTACTAGGAGTACTAGTACACATTAACATAATGTATATCCAATATACTTCTATCGACCTTGCCAGCCTTCTTATCTACCAAGTATCTAGGGTAATTCTGCTCCAGTGGCTGTTCCCCTTATTACAGAAGCACTTAGTCTCAGGTTTGGGTTCAACCTTGGGTTTCTTCACTGGAGCAGCAACTGTTTGCTGTTTCATGAAGTGCCCCTTCTTGCCCTTGCCCTTCTTGAAACTAGTGGTTTCACTAACCATCAACAATTGATGCTCCTTCTTGATTTCTACTTTCGCGGTGTCAAACATCATGAATATCTCAAGGATCATCATATCTATCCCTGATTTGTTATAGTTCATCATGAAGCTCTAGCAGCTTGGTGGCAATGACTTTGGAGAAACATCACTATCTCATCTGGAAGATCAACTCCCACTCGATTCAAGTGATTGTTGCACTCAGACAATCTGAGCACAAGCTCAACGATTGAGCTTTTCTCCCTTAGTGTGCAGGCTAAGAAAATCGTCAGAGGTCTTATACCTCTTGACGTGGGCACGAGCCTAAAATCCCAATTTCAGCCCTCGAAACATCGCATATGTTCCGCGATGTTTCGAAAATGTCTTTGGTGCCTCAACTCTAAACCGTTTAACCGAACTATCACGTAGTTATCAAAACGTGTATGTCCGATGTTTGCAACATCCACAGACGACGTTTTGGGGTTCTGCACACTGAGCGGTGCATTAAGGACATAAGCTTTCTACTGATCGCATAATCGCTACTGTCAACTTTCAACTATATTTTCTCTAGGAACATATCTAAAACAGTAGAACTAATACGCGAGCTATGACATAATTTGCAAAGGGCTTTTGACTATGTTCAGGATAATTAAGTTCATCTAATGAACTCCCACTCAGATAGACATCCCTCTAGTCATCTAAGTGATTACATGATCCGAGTCAACTAGGCCGTGTCCGATCATCACGTGAGATGGACTAGTCATCATCGGTGAACATCTTCATGTTAATCGTATCTACTATACGACTCATGCTCGACCTTTCGGTCTCTTGTGTTCCGAGGCCATGTCTGTACATGCTAGGCTCGTCAAGTTAACCTAAGTGTTTCACGTGTGTAAATCTGGCTTACACCCGTTGTATGTGAACGTAAGAATCTATCACACCCGATCATCACGTGGTGCTTCGTAACGACGAACTTTTGCAACGGTGCACAGTTAGGGGGAACAGTTTCTTGAAATTTTAATGAGGGATCATCTTATTTACTACCGTCGTTCTAAGAAAATAAGATGTAGAAACATGATAAACATCACATGCAATCAAAATAGTGACATGATATGGCCAATATCATTTTGCTCCTTTTGATCTCCATCTTCAGGGCTCCATGATCATCATCGTCACCGGCATGACACCATGATCTCCATCATCGTGTCTCCATGAAGTTGTCTCGCCAACTAATTACTTCTACTACTATGGCTACGGGTTAGCAATAAAGTAAAGTAATTACATGGTGTTGTTCAATGACACACACGTCATACAATAAATAAACACAACTCGTATGCCTCCTGCCGGTTGTCATACTCATCGACATGCAAGTCGTGATTCCTATTACAAGAACATGATCAATCTCATACATCACATATCATTCATCACATTCTTCTTGGCCATATCACATCACATAGCATACCTGCAAAAACAAGTTAGACGTCCTCTAATTGTTGTTTGCATGTTTTACGTGGCTGCTATGGGTTCTAGCAAGAACGTTTCTTACCTACGCAAAACCACAACGTGATATGCCAATTGCTATTTACCTTCATAAGGACCCTTTTCATCGAATCCGTTCCGACTAAAGTGGGAGAGACTGGCACCCGCTAGCCACCTTATGCACCAAGTGCATGTCAGTTGGTGGAACCTGTCTCACGGAAGTGTACGTGTAAGGTCGGTCCGGGCCGCTTCATCCCACAATACCGTCGAAACAAGATTGGACTAGTAACGGTAAGCATATTGAACAAAATCAACGCCCACAACTACTTTGTGTTCTACTCGTGCAAAGAATCTACGCAATAGACCTAGCTCTGATACCACTGTTGGGGAACGTAGCAGAAATTCAAAATTTTCCTACGTGTCACCAAGATCTATCTATGGAGAAACCAGCAACGAGGGGAAGGAGAGTGCATCTACATACCCTTGTAGATCGCTAAGCGGAAGCGTTCAAGAGAACGGGGTTGAAGGAGTCGTACTCGTCGTGATCCAAATCACCGGAGATCCTAGTGCCGAATGGACGGCACCTTCGCGTTCAACACACGTACAGCCCGGTGACGTCTCCCACGCCTTGATCCAACAAGGAGAGAGGGAGAGGTTGAGGAAGACTCCGTCCAGCAGCAGCACAACAGCGTGGTGGTGGTGGAGGAGCGTGACAATCCTGCAGGGCTTCGCCAAGCACCGCGGGAGAGGAGGAGGGAGAGAGGTAGGGCTGCGCCAGGGAGAGATCAAAACTCATGTGTTGGCAGCCCTCAAGACCTCAACTATATATAGGGGAGAGGGAGGGGGTTGCGCCCCCTCTAGGGTTTCCACACCAAGGGGTGCGGCAGCCCCAATCCCATCTAGGGTGGCGGCCAAGGGGGGGAGAGGGGAAACTTGCCCGCCAAGTTAGGTGGGTGCGCCCCCTCCCCCAAACCCTAGGTGCCTTGGGCCCTTGTGGGGGTGCACCAGCCCACCTGGGGCTGGTCCCCTCCCAAACTTGGCCCATGCAGCCCTCCGGGGATGGTGGCCCCACCTGGTGGACCGTCGGGACCCTCCCGATGGTCCCGGTACGTTACCGATAAAACCCGAAACTTTTCCGGTGACCAAAACAGGACTTCCCATATATAAATCTTTACCTCCAGACCATTCCGGAACTCCTCGTGACGTCCGAAATCTCATCCGGGACTCCGAGCAACATTCGGTAACCACATACAAACTTCCTTTATAACCCTAGCGTCATCGAACCTTAAGTGTGTAGACCCTACGGGTTCGGGAATCATGCAGACATGACCGAGACGTTCTCCGGTCAATAACCAACAACGGGATCTGGATACCCATGTTGGTTCCCACATGTTCCACGATGATCTCATCGGATGAACCACGATGTCAAGGACTCAATTGATCTCGTATACAATTCCCTTTGTCTTGCGGTATTGTACTTGCCCGAGATTCGATCGTCGATATGCCGATACCTTGTTCAATCTCGTTACCGGCAAGTCTCTTTACTCGTTCTGTAACACATCATCCCGTGATCAACCCCTTGGTCACATTGTGCACATTATGATGATGTCCTACTGAGTGGTCCCAGAGATACCTCTCCGTTAACCGGAGTGACAAATCCCAGTCTCGATTCGTGCCAACCCAACAGACACTTTCGAAGATACCTGTAGTGCACCTTTATAGCCACCCACTTACGTTGTGACGTTCGGTACACTCAAAGCATTCCTACGGTATCCGGGAGTTGCACAATCTCATGGTCTTAGGAAATGATACTTGACATTAGAAAAGCTTTAGCATACGAACTACACGATCTTTTGTGCTACGCTTAGGATTGGGTCTTGTCCATCACATCATTCTCCTAATGATGTGATCTTGTTATCAATGACATCCAATGTCCATGGTCAGAAAACCGTAACCATCTATTGATCAACAATCTAGTCAACTAGAGGCTTACTAGGGACATGGTGTTGTCTATGTACCCACACATGTATCTGAGTTTCCTATCAATACAATTATAGCATGGATAATAAACGATTATCATGAACAAGGAAATACAACAATAATAACTAATTTATTATTGCCTCTAGGGCATATTTCCAACATCCTTTTCATCGGGAGGGGTGTGGCGTACGGCAAAACGGGACTCCACGACATACTGTTCATCTCCACCGTCGACCTCCTCCAGCCTTCACGGGCTACTGTTCATCCACCGTCGACCTCCTCCAGCCTCCACCTGCGACTGTTCATCCACGGGCTCCTGTTCATTAATGGGCTCCTATTCATCCAGCCTCCACCGCGCGCTACTCCACCCGCTATTGTTCAACTAGCCCTCTCCACAGGCTCCTGTTCAACCACCCCTCCACGGGCTACTGTTCATCCACCCCTCCACCATCTACTATTCATCTAGCCCTCCATGGGGTCGTCCTGTTCATCCAGCCCTCCACAGGGTCCTGTTCATCCAGCCCCAACCGGCTCGATCGATCGGGCTCTTGTTCATCCACCCCACCGCTCACTGTTCATCCAAACCCCCCCAGCAACGCTCACTGTTCATCCAGAGGCAGCATCAATCAGCTTCAGTTAGCAGCAGTAGCGAAGGAATCGCTCAATTGGGTTCAGTTAATAGCCATCATTCGACGCTCGGGTTCAGTAACACGTAGCCTGTAGTGCAATCGCTCGGGTTCAGTAGGCGAATGCATCTCGGGTTCAGTTAGAGCCCAACGCCTCGCACCCATGCGTGTGCGTGTACGAGAGAAACGCGCAAACCTCCGTGCATCGCTCGGCCCTGACCACCCACCGTAACCGGGAACTCCCCGATATTTTCCTCGCCCTCGCTTCTACCACGGTTTTTTTCGTCATGGACGACCCAAAGAATGTCATGCAGCTGCATCTTCGGCCCGCCCAGGACGAAAAGCCCATTTCCTGTCATGATTTTTTGTCATAGAAGTAGGAGCCCACCACATCTATGATGATACAGGGTTTTGTCACAATTATCGTCATAGATGTGTCATAAGTATGACAGAAAAAATTTCGTTCGGCCCAAAATGTCACGGATGTGTCTTTCTTTTGTAGTGATTCCTACCTATTATGGCATTTCCATAGCCATTCCGAGATATATTGCCATGCAACTTTCCACCATTCCATTTATTATGACACGCTTCATCATTGTCATGCTGCTTTGCATGGTCATGTAGTTGACATCCTATTTGTGGCATAGCCACCTTTCATAATTCTTTCGTACATGTCACTCTTGATTCATTGCACATCCCGGTACACCGCCGGAGGCATTCGTATAGAGTCATATTTTGTTCTAAGTATCAAGTTGTAATTCTTGAGTTGTAAGTAAATAAAAGTGTGATGATCTTCATTATTAGATCATTGTCCCAGTGAGGAAAGGATGATGGAGACTATAATTCCCCCACAAGTCGGGATGAGACTCCAGACGAAAAATAAAAACAAAAAAGAGGCCACAAAAAGGAGAAGGCCCAAAAAACGAAAAAAACGAAAAAATGAGAGAAAAAGAGAGAAGGGGCAATGCTACTATCCTTTTACCACACTTGTGCTTCAAAGTAGCACCATGATCTTCATGATAGAGAGTCTCCTATGTTGTCACTTTCATATACTAGTGGGAATTTTTCATTATAGAACTTGGCTTGTATATTCCAATGATGGGCTTCCTCAAATTGCCCTAGATCTTCGTGAGCAAGCGAGCTGGATGCACACCCACTTAGTTTCTTTTTGTGCTTTCATAAACTTATAGCTCTAGTGCATCCCTTGCATGGCAATCCCTACTCACTCACATTGATATCTATTAATGGGCATCTCCATAGCCCATTGATACGCCTAGTTGATGTGAGACTATCTCCTTCCTTTTGTCTTCTCCACAACCACCATATTCTATTCCACCTATAGTGCTATGTCCATGGCTCACGCTCATGTATTGCGTGAAAGTTGAAAAAGTTTGGGAACATCAAAAGTATGAAACAATTGCTTAGCTTGTCATCAGGGTTGTGCATGATTTGAATTCTTTGTGTGATGAAGATGGAGCATAGCCAGACTATATGATTTTATAGGGATAACTTTCTTTGGCCATGTTATTTTGAGAAGACATGATTACATTATTAGTATGCTTGAAGTATTGTCATTTTTATGTCAATACTAAACTTTTGTTTTGAATCTTATGGATCTGAATATTCTTGCCACAATAGAGAAGATTACATTGATAAATATGTTAGGTAGCATTCCACATCAGAAGTACTGTTTTTATCATTTACCTACTCGAGGACGAGCAGGAATTAAGCTTGGGGATGCTTGATACGTCTCCAACGTATCTATAATTTGTGATTGTTCCATGCTATTATGTTATCTATCTTGGATGTTTTATATGCATTTATATAATATTTTATATGATTTTTGGGACTAACCTATTAACCTAGAGCCCGGTGCCAGTTTCTGTTTTCCCTTGTTTTTGAGTTTTACACAAAAGGAATACCAAACGGAGTCCAAATGACCTGAAAATTTACGGTGATTTTTTATGGACCGGAAGAAGCCTCGAAGCAGAAGAGTTGGGCCAGAAGAGTCCTGAGCCAACCACAAGATAGGAGGGTGCGCCCTACCCCCGGGGAGGGTGTCCCTGTCTTGTCATTGACTCGTGGACACCTCTGACTTGTTCTCAATGCTAGAAATTCCTATAAATACAGAAACCCCAAGAAATAAACCTAGATCAAGAGTTCCACCGCCACAAGCCTCTGTAGCCATGAAAAACCAATCGGGAGCCACAAGCCTCTGATCCGAGTCATCTTAAATTTCCTACGGGGTTAAGGAACTAGGCGTTCTCTTCTTTCTATCAGGACCACGTGTCACTAATCTATAGATTTATAAGATTGGTGAATTCAAGCCTCGGTTCAGTTCTTACTATCTCCGTGTATTGACATTTGGTCTCGGAGTCTTGATTCTATAATGATCAAGTGGTCATGCCACCATTATACAAGATGTCTCAAATCCTTTGAGCATTTACAGACGTTATGCTATCCAAGCCATTCCAGGTTTCTAAATAGTCTGGTGCATTTGCAAATCTCTTCTTCCGTTCCCGATGTTCCCTTGGTCAGATTAACCACACTAGTCAGCAAGTTAAGGTACTCCATTGCCTTGACATATATGTTGGATCTATTATTATGACCCTAGGTGTCTTAGGGGATCATCTAGTAATCTAGCCATGTTTTGTGTTCCTAGTGTGATGATTTTGGCCATCAATCGTGAAAGCATCATGTGATGCCACTTAGTTAGTAGGCCTTCTACTCCTGGGTTTCTGAACCCGAGATTCACCCTACTTCATGTTGATAGTGTTGCTAGTTCCTTTAGGTTATTATTAACCTTTGTGATATTCCTCGAGGTCTGTGGTATTTCCTTCTTCCAAATACCATGAACCATTCTTGGCAGAAGTTATTTTGAGCCAAAAGATCACAACCAGAGTGCTCTTGACGAGTTCTCGATTCTATGTTGTGACTCTGCCAGTTCTACCTTCTTCGCATGGGTTATTCGAAAGAAACCTGTTGAACCTAGTTCGACATACTAATCTATGCATCCACAACTTAGAAAGTTATATGTTCCTTGAGTTGTCCCTCCTTAGTTGTATTCTGACCCCCGTCTATAAATTGATAGTCAAGGGTATGCATGCATTCATTTATCGATGCCTATTACTCTTGTGGTCCGTCAAGCCATTCTATTCTGGAATGACTAGGTGAAACAAACTCTGGTACCTTATCCATTTCTAGGATTGGGTCAAAGCAGTTGAATTTCGCAGATCAAATTGCTAATCCAGCTTTTGTTTTATTCTACCTTGGAGTGTTTCCCTCTTCCATATCAAGTATGTCATGGGAATTGCACAATCTCTTATGACTTCGTGATACATTGATACTTCTCGCCCTTATTATTCATTTCTCAGCTACCATGTTGTTGCAACCAGAATGCCGATAGGTGAACTATGATGTGGGAAATCAATACTCCCAGCAACCTTGTTGCTTGGTAGTTAAAGGACAATAACGTCATTCTTAGGGTGTTGGATATTGAATCATCATTCTAAGACTGATTGTGCTAACTAGTTCTTATTTTAGGTGCACTCCTCGATCAATGGGTTAGGATTGTGTCAAACCCTCGCTCTTTGATCATATCGTCTTGCCCTGAAAAGCAAGATTGTTCTCGAGCTTAGTAACATACCGGTGGTTCGTGATTTTCTGGATATCTTCCCGGAAGTATCACCAGGTTGTCACCTGACCGCTATGTTGAGTTCGTGATCAAGTTGGTTTATCTCTATGAACCACCCTTTCTCCAAGAATCTATGTTGGATACCCTAAGATAGTTGGTTAAGCTAAACAACAACTTGGAGAGTTGGAAGATAAAAGCTTGTCCGAATCAGTTCACTCCAAAGGGGTATCTTTGTTCGTGTGTGTTGAAGAAATATGATATCTTCATTGATTGATCCTCGTGGTAAATTGTTGGATCTATTATCTTATCCAATCTTTGATTTGAATATGGGCTATCGTCAAATCAAATCAGAACCAATGATATTCGTAATGTTGTCTTACTCGTGGATGTTTCCTCGAGCATACACCATTATATCTTTCAGGTCTGACCAATGCTAACACCTTGTTCACATAATTGTGGAATTCCACTTGTATGGAAACCTCAATGAATTGTTATTGAGCACATCATCAACATTTCTATCTTCTCCACGATTCGTGTTGAACATCCAGCTGGTATTGGAAACTTTTATAAAAATTATCTTCATGTTTTGTTCATGAAGCATATGTTTGGCTGAAAGGAGTAACTTCCTCTAGTTCACGTGCACTTAGTGCAAGTTGCCGTCGTGAGTTCGACAAAGATTGTTTTAGTTTCCTTTGGAATCATCCCAAGTCAGTCATGTATGTGCGAAGTATTCTATGGTCTGATAGACTGATCATCTTCATTCTGTATGTATCCCTAGCACACCAAGCCACTGATTGATTTGTTCAAGGATAATAAGTTCTAAGTGCTAGTCCTGAAGGTACTAGACAGATTTGTACAAGATTCCATTATCCTCGATGATGGTTCCCAACCAGAACTCGGTAGTGTTTTGTAAGACTACCATGTGATCATGCTTGTCTGGGACAACGTGTTCACATGTTTGTAGTAGAACCAACTCACATTTTGGAGCTTGCTAACGTAGTTCATTTCCCGGGAATGTCGCAACGCCATATCGTCGATTTGGGTTGCAAACTTTCATTTTTCCTTCTAGACTTGATGAGTCTGGAATATCATGTTACCAACCAGATCCGAGTCTTAGGCAGATATGATGGTTGGACTTTTCCAAGATCTATTATGTAGGTCCCAACAAGGTTGATGTTCTTGCCGACACACCTAGTCAGAAGATCTATTATTTTAGTATCTTGATTGAGGAAGTTGGCCACTTCCCCATGAGGATTTCGTAGGATTTACTTCCATAGTTATTCCTTAGGGATTCTTGTGCTCCCAAAGTATGACCTTTTACTTGATGTTCTAGGTACCAAACCATTTTAATAAATGGGTTGCGCTAGCACATCAAGGAGAACATTAGAAGCAGAGTTCTAAATGTCTCTCAGTCGATCATCTAGATTTTGTCCCCTTGGCCTCGCTAAGGTGAAATATGAGAAAGTGTTATCTTCCTTTGCATCTGCATCCTCCACCGGTATTCATCATGGTAGTATGTTGTGTTGCCAGGATCCTTGTCACGGATGTTGGTAAAACCTTGATGAATATGGAAATGCTCAAGTTCTTGAGAGAACGCCCAAGCTCTAGGTTTTATCATTGGCACCAATTGGGATTGCTCCCAGTTTCTTCGGTTATGTTATAACCATTCCAACAGTGGAATCACTCTCTACTGTTGAGCTTCTCCCCAGTTACTAGAATCATTCCCAACATTTGCTTTTTGTTCCCAGCTTGCACCGTCATTGTGCCATCCTACCTTGGACTACCCTTCTAAATAATTACTAATAAGGACCATCTTCAAAAGTGGTCCTACCATGGGTTCCATCCATTCCCGGTGATAAGCAAAATCACCCCTTGTGTTGTCTTCAACAAGGTAATCCACATCGTCCATTCTAGTCTGGTTATGCCATTCCTTCGAACTCCGTCAAACGATCATATGGGAATTACCTCAGGCTGGTATAGAGTATTTTATTGATCTCTGAGTAAAAAGTAATTCTTTTTGCCACTTAAGGGGTAATTCTACGAGTCACCTCCTCTAAGATGTCTTGTTATGGTATCATGGCAACCCAACTCCTCTCTACATTGACAACCATTCACCACCCTCTGAAGTGTGGAATTGTTGCCTACCTAGTGAACCTTCGTCATCTGTTACACTCCATCCCTTTGGATGTATGCTTCGTGTCTCAGCTCAAGAGATGTTTCCAATGTCTCACTCCGTGAGTTGATCCTGAGTTGTTCGATCTTTGAGAAGATCGATTCTTCTAGAGTTTTTCTTTTTCCCTTGTTGTCATGTAGTAGAGTTCTCAGAGCAAGACATCGAGACAATGATGGTGATTGAATCAACGCCCTTATGAAGTGCAACCTGGATCATGAAGATTATGTTAGCTTGCGTTCCCCCCTTCATCTTACCCTACGCTTGTATCATGGGACGAGATTCTTGTTTAGTGGGGGTGAGTTGTCACAACCACAGTTCAGGCCTTGCCTGTCTTTGCATTAGCCTCCATGCATCATCTCTAAATTTTATGAAACTTTGAAATGGGGGATGATAAACCCTAGCAGCAAATGAAATTCAACTGGGGCCGAAATAAAATCATTTTCTCTGAACCCGAAATGCCCTTCTAAAATGTTCATCATCTTTTCCTTGGTCTAGAACCTCTGGAAAAAATGGTGCATACTTTTCTAGGACAACAGAGGGTCACTGAATTAAATCATATAGTATTTGCATTTGGGCATTTAAATGCTATAAAATATTTCCAATGCCCAAATAATCATAAATTGAAATGTTTACTGTAGGATATATTCCAATAGTGGTCATGAGCAGTTTCATGTTTTTTGGATTGATTTAGTATTTTTAATAAAGCCACAAAGTTGTAGAAAAATACAAAACAGGAAATAAAAAAAAGGAAACTCACCTCAGCCAACTTACCTGTGCACCCACCAGAATTAGCCCAGCAGCAACCCAGCCCACTGGCCTCCTTTGTCATCTTCCTCCCCCTTGCCCTAAAGCAGCTGCATGCCTGGCATGCCGCAACCGCGCCACCACCTCCTCCCTGGTTGCTTGCGTGCACCCCTGATGCCCTGAACGCGCCACGCACTCCCCCCTCGACCCTCTCTGCCTCTCTCCTCACTCGCCATAGCCGTGCCCACCATGTTCCCCTCGCCTTGCTGCTATGTCCCAGTGATCCGCCCCGTCACCTTCTTCGTCTTAGTCAAGCCACGCAACCGGGGACGCCCTGCATCGACCTCACGGCCGTCATTTTCAGTCACGGGTGTCCGAGATCGCCGTCGTCGCTCCGTCGCCTTCGGACCTCCCTCGAGCCCGCTGATCATCTCGCCGTGATCGCCGTGAGACCCTCTACCGAACCCCTCTCTCCCTGTGCTGGATTTCACTGCGTAGCCGTTGTTTCTGTCAAACCCGAGAACCCATCGCCACCAGCCGTGTCGTCGCCGTGGCTAGAGCTCACGCGCGTCGCGCCCGAGCATGCTACCATGCTCAGCACGTCCCCAGCAACCCGCTGACACCACCATCTCGCCCAGAGACGCCCAGTAGCACCAAACCGAGCACACCCATAGCTCCGGCCGCCGCCTCTGTGCTCGCCATTGTCATCTCCGGCGACCCCGAGGCCTCCCGATCGCTCTGCTGGACGCGGTCGAGCGTGGGCTACCTCCTGGTGGCCTTCACGCGTCCAGTCGCCACCTGTAGCTCAAGTCTGGCGAGTTGCCGCCGTAGTTATCATCATCGCCAGCGAAACTCCGGTGACTACCGACATGGACATCATTAGGCACTAATCCCCGCTAGCTGGACCAACACTAGACACTGACGGCGGGCCCCGCAACAGGTCAAAGTCCAAGTCAACACGGGGTTAACCCCTGTCTTGCTGACCAGTGGGCCCGCTTGTAAGGTTTGACCTGGGCCGCGCCTATTGACTTGCTCACGTAAGCGTGACACAGTGCTGATGCAATAAGTGATTTTCTGGTTTTAAAATAAATTCAGAAAACGCCCAAAATTTCTAAAATTCATAGAAAATTATCTGTAACTCCAAATAAGGTAAATTATATATGAAAAATGATCAGAAAAATCCAATCTATTCATCCGTACTAGTATCATGCATGTTTAAACAACTTAACATTGCTGTTTAGATCAAAACATAATAATGCACTATTTGAATTCATAGTTTGAGTTTGGAATTGAACCTTTGGTTCAAAATGACTCAAACCACTCTGTTTGTAGTTGCATTAGCTCAAACAGCACTCATTTTGCCATGTCATGATCATGCATCATATTGCGGATTGCATTGATTGTGTTTCCTCTCTGTTGCCGGTATTTGTCCCCTCTCAGTAGACGTGGTTCCGACAATGAGTTCGATGACACCGATGAAGAGTTATATCATCTTCAGAAGTGCCAGGCAAGCAAAACCCCCTTGTTCATTCTGATACAATCCCACTCTCTCGCTCCTGCTCTCTTTTATTACATTAGGACAACAACGATTCAACTGTTACATGTTGCGGTAGTTGAACCCCTTTCCTCTGCATGACCTGTCATTGCCACAGTAAATAGATGAAACCCACTAGCATGAGTAGGAGTTGTTTGAGCCCTTATGTGCGCACTCATTCATGCTTGTGTTGTCATGCCTACTATGCTTAGAGTTGTGTCAGGTCTGATTCATCGGGGATGAATTGGAACAGTGATGAACATGTCCTACTGTGTGTGAGCTAAGTGTGTGAACACAATTTGGTAAAGGTAGCGGTGAGAGGCCATGTAGGAGTACATGGTGGGTTGTCTCATTGAAGCCATCCTCAGAAACTGAGTTCTGTGTTTGTGATCCATGAACAACTACTACCACGCGTTGGGCCTGAAACCAATGGACCCTCTCGGCTTCATAACCACCCTTTGTCTAGGAGTTGCAAGTAGTTTCTGGTGTTTGTAGTATGCTGGAGGCCGTGCGCAGCGCTGACCCGAGGGGTGGGCTGTAATGCAGTAGGCACGTGGGCGGTATGCCAGGCGCCCGTTTGGTGTTGCGGAACCCTATACACATCGTTCGAGGCCGTATGTGGAAACTTCGGCCGGACTCCCTGCGGATGGAATGTGAATAGGCGATAAACCTGGACTAGAGACTTGAGTGCTCAGGTAGGCCATGGCCGACACCCTTGTTGGGCTTCCGCTTGAAGGTTGCCGAGTACATGTCGTGTAAACGACGGTAAGTGGTGAGAGCGTGTGTGAAGAAGTACACCCCTGCAGGGTTAACATCATCTATTCGAATAGTTGCATCCGCGGTAAAGGACCTTTGGGTTGCCTATGTAGTTCATAGACAAGTAAAAGTGGATACTCTAAAATGCGCAAGATAAGCGTGAGTGCTATGGATGGCATTCTCGTATGGAGACGGGAGTGAATCCATAGTGGTGTATTGATATGGTGAATATGTGCACTCGTGTGCGCCACCTCAAAAGAGTTACTTGTGGTCGTAGTTTAGGATACCACCAAGTCAAAGCTGGCTTGCTGCAGTTAAACCCCACCATCCCCTTTGTTGATAATGATGCATATGTAGTTAGTTCTGATGTAAGTCTTGCTGGGTACAGTTGTACTCACGTTTGCTTAATTATGTTTTTCCAGAGAGACTTCAGTCTCGCTAGTAGTTCCGCTTGGACTTCGACGTTTAGCTTGCTACCTCAGCTACGATCTTGTGCCCTCGGCAGGATCTGGTAGATAGTCAGGCTTCTCAGCCTCTTTCATTTGTAAATGTCTCTACTCAGACATGTTAAGCTTCCGCATGTGCTTTGACTTGTATGCTCTGAATGTTGGGTCATGAGACCCATGTTTGTAATATTTCGCTCCTCGGAGCCTATTGAATAAATACTTTGAGTCATAGAGTTATGTTGTGATGCCAAGTTGCATACGCACATATCGAGCATATTGTGTGTATGATTTGAAATGCTTGGTATGTGTGGGATCTGACAACCTAGTTGTTCATCCGTGGTAGCCTCTCTTACTGGGAAATGTCTCGTAGTGCTTCCACTGAGCCATGGTAGCTTGCTACTGCTCCGGAACACCTAGGCTGGCCGGAATGTGTCCTTCTTTGTTCTTGTGTCTGTCCCTTCGGGGAAATGTCACGCGTTGTTCCTTTAAGTCCATGTAGCTTGGTACAACTTGGGTTCATACGTTGTTGATCGACACATTCGTTGTTGGGTCATGTATGCATGTCCCTGTAAGTTAGCGCCGCTTTGGGTCCACGAGTAGTCATGTCAGCCCATGTACTTTGTCATATGGATGCTAACGACACTATCATATATGAGCCAAAAGGCACAAACGGTCCCGAGCCAGGTAAGGCAGCACCCGTGGGAATACCGTGCGTGAGGCCGCAAAGTGATATGATGTGTTACATGCTAGATCGGTGTGACTTAGGATGGTCCTGGCAGCTTTGGTATCAGAGCCTGACTGCCTGTAGGATTACCAAGCCAAACTGGTCAAAGTTGAGTCTAGAAATTCTTTAGTTATATAAGGGAATTCATTGTGGATGGGAACGTAAGGCTCTTTTTACTCTTTTACCTTATGCCCTTCTGATCTGAGTCATCTTATCTTCCCTACGGGGTTAAGGAACTAGGCTTTCTCTTCTTTCTATCAGGATCACGTGTCACTAATACGTAGATTTATAAGATTGGTGAATTCAAGCCTTAGTTCAGTTCTTACTGTCTCCGTGTATTGACAGTTGGTCTCGGAATCTTGATTTTATAATGATCAAGTGGTTATGCCACCATTTCTGCAGGATGTCTCAAATCCTTTGAGCATTTACAGCCGTTATGCTATCCAAGGCATTCCAGGTTTCTAAATAGTCTGGTGCATTTGCAAATCTCTTCTTCCGTTCCCGATGTTCCCTTGGTCAGATTAACCACACTAGTCAGTGAGTTAAGGTACTCCATTGCCTCGACATATATGTTGGAGCTATTATTATGACCCTAGGTGTCTTAGGGGATCATCTAGTAATCTAGCCATGTTTTGTGTTCCCAGTGCGATGATTCTGGCCATCAATCTCGAAAGCATCCCGTGATGCCACTTAGTTAGTAGGCCTTCTACTCCTAGGTTTCTGAACCCGAGATTCACCCTACTTCATGTTGATAGTGTTGCTAGTTGCTTTAGGTTATTAGTAACCTTTCTGATAGTCCTCAAGGTCTGTGGTATTTCCTTCTTCCAAATACCATGAACCATTCCTGGCAGAAGTTATTTTGAGCCGAAAGATCACAACCAGAGTGCTCTTGACGAGTTCTCGGTTCTATGTTGTGACTCTGCCAGTTCTACCTTCTCCGCATGGGTTATCCGAAAGAAACCTGTTGAACCTGGTTCGACATACTAATCTATGCATCCACAACTCAGAAAGTTATATGGTCCTTGAGTTGTCCCTCCTTAGTTGTATTCTGACCCCCGTCTATAAATTGATAGTCAAGAGTATGTGTGCATTCGTTTATCGATGCCTATTACTCTTGTGGTCCGTCAAGCCATTCTATTCTGGAATGACTAGGAGAAACAAACTCCAGTACCTTATCCATTTCTAGGATTGGGTCAAAGCAGTTGTATTCCACAGATCAAATTGCCAATCCAGCTTTTGTTCTGTTCTACCTTGGAGTGTTGCCCTCTTCCATATCAAGTATGGCATGGGAATTGCACAATCTCTTATGACTTCGTGATACAGTGATACTTCTCACCCTTATCATTCATTCTCGGCTACCATGATGTTGCAACCGGAATGCCGACAGGTGAACTATGATGTGTGAAATCAATACTCCCAACAACCTTGTTGCTTGGTAGTTAAAGGATAATAACTTCATTCTTAGCGTGTTGGATATTGAATCATCATTCTAACACTGATTGTGCTACCTAGTTCTTATTTCCGATGCACTCCTTGATCAATGGGTTACGATTGTGTCAAACCCTCACTCTTTGATCATATCATCTTGCCCTGAAAAGCAAGATTGTTCTCGAGCTTAGTAACATAATGGTGGTTCGTGATTTTCCGGATATCTTCTCGGAAGTATCACCAGGTTGTCACCTCACTGCTATGTTGAGTTCATGATAAAGTTCGTTTATCTCTATGAACCACCCTTTCTCCAAGAATCTGTGTTGGATACCCTAAGCTAGTTGGTTAAGATAAACAACAACTTGGAGAGTTGGAAGATAAAAGCTTGTCCGACTCAGTTCACTCCAAAGGGGTATCTTTGTGTGTGTGTGTGTGTGTGTTGAAGAAAGATGATATCTTCATTGATTGATCCTCGTGGTAAATTGTTGGATCTATTATCTTATGCAATCTTTGATTTGAATATGGGCTATCGTCAAATCAAATCAGAACCAACGATATTCGTAATGTTGTCTTACTCGTGGATGTTTCCTCGAGCATACACCATTATATCTTTCGGGTCTGACCAATGCTAACACCTTGTTCACATAATTGTGGAATTCCACTTATATGGAAACCTCGATGAATTGTTATTGAGCCCATTGACAACATTTCTATCTTCTCCATGATTCGTGTTGAACATCCAGCTGGTATTGGAAACTTTTATAAACATTATCCTCATGTTTCCTTCATGAAGCATATGTTCGGCTGAAAGGAGTAACTTCCTCTGGTTCACATGCACTTAGTGCAAGTTGCCGCCGTGAGTTCAAAAAAGATTGTTTTAGTTTCCTTTGGAATCATTCCAAGTCAGTCATGTACGTGTGAAGGATTCTATGGTCTGATAGACTGATCATCTTCATTCTGTATGTATCCCTAGCACACCAAGCCACTGATTGATTTGTTCAAGGATAATAAGTTCTAAGTGCTTGTCCTGAAGGTACCAGACAGATTTTTACAAGATTCTGTTATCGTCGATGATGGTTCCCAACCAGAACTCGGTAGTGTTTCGTTTTAAGACTACCATGTGATCATGCTTGTCCGGGACAACGTGTTCACATGTTTGTAGCAGAACCAGCTCATATTTTGGAGCTTGCTATTGTAGTTTATTTCCCGAGAATCTCGCAACGCCATCTCATCGATTTGTGTTGCAAACTTTCATTTTTCCTTCTAGACTTGATGAGTCTGGAATATCATGTTACCAACCAGATCCGAGTCTCAGGCAGATATGATGGTTGGAACTTTTCCAAGATCTATTATGTAGGTCCCGACAAGGTTGATGTTCTGGCCGACACACCTAGTCGGAAGATCTTTTATTGTAGTATCTTGATTGAGGAAGTTGGCCACCTCCCCATGAGGATTTCGTAGGATTTACTTTCGTAGTTATTCCTTATGGATTCTTGTGCTCCCGAAGTCCAACCTTTTACTTGATGTTCTAGGTACCAAACCTTTTTAATAAATGGGTTGCGCTAGCACATCAAGGAGAACATTAGAAGCGGAGTGCTAAATATCTCTCGGTCGATCATCTAGATTTTGTCCCCTTGGCCTCGCTAAGGTGAAATATGAGGAAGTGTTATCTTCCTTTGCATCTCCATCCTCCAACGGTATTCATCATGGTAGTGTGTTGTGTTGCCAGGATCCTTGTCACGGATGTTGGTAAAACATTGATGAATATGGAAATGCTCAAGTTCTTGAGAGCACGCACAAGCTCTAGGTTTTATCATTGGCACCAATTGGGATTTCTCCCAGTTTCTTCGGTTATGCTATAACCATTCCAACAGTGGAATCACTCTCTACTGTTGAGCTTCTCCCCAGTTACTAGAATCATTCCCAACAAGGAACAAAGACCACCATCAGGACGAGGGGGCTAGGGGCTTCCAAGAGCCTCGTTCCATCGCCTGTATCCTGGGCGGCTCCCAGGCCCCAGCCACTCATCGCATCTTCAAGCAGTTCGTGCATGAGGTGAATGCAGCCCTTCCCAAGCTCGAGGCAGTGCGCCCGCTCAAGTGGTCCAAGTACACCATCACCTTCGAAACCTCCGACCAGATCAAGTGGGCGGACATTGCCGGCGCGCTCCCAATGCTCTTCTCGCCCATCATCACCAACGTATTCATCACCAAGACACTCATCGATGGCGGCGTAGGGCTCAATGTTCTCTCTGTCCAGATGTTCAACAGGCTCCAAGTGCCGCATCACCCGCTTCAGCCTACCAAGCCCTTCTCAGGAGTGACCGACGGCTCTACGCATCCGATCGGGCTGTTCCGCCTCCCCGTCACCTTCGGCAAGCGCGACAATTACTGCACCGAGCACATCGACTTCGACGTCACCGACATTCGTCTGCCGTACGATGCCATCCTCGGGTACCCAACTCTCGCCAAGTTCATGGCGGCAATGCACCATAGCTACAACATCCTCAAGATGGCAGGGAACTGCGGCATCATCATGGTCGCTTGCGAAGAAAAGGATGCGGTGTGCTATCTCAAGCGTGCCTACTAGGCTGCAACGGTTGAGAAACCTGACAGCGAGGGCGCCATCCTCCCTCCTAAGGCCGTTCCCAAGAAGAAGAAGCAGCTGCTCCGCCAAGGATCTTAGGAGGATGGGGCATCTGGCGATGTCGCTTCAAGCCCTGCGTCCACGGACAGGGCGCCTTCCCCTCTCTAACACGAAGGCGCGCCGGGCGCCCCCCTCAGGCTGGGCCCGGGGGCTCTCCTCTGGAGGGCCCCTGGCCTAGACGACGTCACGAGGGAGGCACTCGGGCACCGTGTGGAGGCATGCTTCAGTGCGTGGTTCCACGGAGAGAACGTAGGGAGCGAGGCGCCTAGCGCTCAGGAGTTCGTCAACAAAGCAGCCAAGGAGATTCAGGAGGCAAGAGTTATGTGCGGCAATCGCCGCCCACCACCAGGCGCGTCTCCTCGCCCAGACGAGGACGGGGAGCCGCATGTTTGCGTTGACATCCCGGGGCTCAACAGGGCCGCATCTCAGGAGCTCTTCTGGTCGTCCCGTGTTGGCCGATGCGAGGGCCCCACTCACAGCTACGTCTGCATGCCCTTCGGTTTGCTGAACGTGACTGCTGCATCCTAGCGCCACATGCGGGGCCTCCTGGCGGCTTAGGAGGGCAGGCGCCAGGCGATCCAGGCGGAGATGGCGATGGATCCTCATGAG
>NC_041393.1:358747276-358805053 GCF_002162155.2 Triticum dicoccoides
CCCGAGGTTCAGGACCAGGGTGGCTCGTGAGGAGCGACTTCTGCGGCACACGCCTTCTACTACCCCAGCACCTCTTCAGCAGCGGTGCCAGGTGACAACTTTTAGTTTGTTCAGTTGGGGGCGCCCCTCGGGCTGCACTATCCCCAAGCCGCATGGGTTCGTCCCTGCGGCACGTATCCTTCTTGCATTTATCAGAACTGGCTTACCTTCTCCCATGAGTTGCTTTATGATCATCACCGGCTTGCTTCAAGTCCTATACCCCACGCGGCCTCCCCGCATTACTGACTCGCCTTTTACTCATCCCGTAGCGGGGGCTACACATGCTGGCATGACGCTTGTGCTCGGGTCCGTCCCTGCAACAACGACAAATCTGAGAGACCGAGCTCTGGCTCGCGGCCTGCCCCGCGCACGTCACTCACCAGGTCCTCAGTGCCTTCATCTTCCTGCGAAAAGATCAATGGATAGGCAGCAAACACGGTTCGGGGTCATATTCTCCTCCACATGCTAACTCGCAGGAATATCCAGAGCCTAACTACGGGCAGGCCTGATGGCCACCCCCTCTCACGTAAGTCGCTTGAATGTTAAGGGGGGGGGGGCTCTTGAACATTGCGCATGAGAAACTCCTACTGGCTCTCTAGCCCTCATCCCCTGTCCTTGACCATGGCATCGCGACCTGGCATACCAGCGGCGGCTGAGCCTCACTGGAGTGTCGGGACCCGAGGATGTAGAGCATCTAGACGAGCAAGAAAAGGGGATGGCCGTCGTGAGCCCTACCTAGAGGCGCCACCATTAAGGCACGAATGGGCACCATGCAAGGGAATCGCCGCAGGCTCACTAAGATAAGTCACTCGCATATCAGCATGAACCTCACGACTCAATTCCACGACCTTCACAGTCTCTCTCGGGCAATGTCGCTTTCCTTTCCGGCCCTTGGGGAGCTACTTGCACGCCAAAGGGGACCTCTTGAGCATCACACCTCAGGAGCTCTCACCGGACCTCGGGCCGCTCACCTCCTCGCCTTGAACATGGCATCGCGACCTGGCATACCAGGGACATCTGAAGCATGCCTGGGGACTGGGTCTTGTCGGCGTAGAGCGCTCAGCTACCTCGATAACAGAAAGGGGGAACCATGCCGGAGAGAGATACGCAATTTCAACACAGTACTAGGAAGAATAACGTTGGAACAAAAGCATTATGGTTTTTTACATACCCCCACGAGGCATGTCATAATTCCGCGCAGGGAAACTAAAGAAGGAAGACCTCGGAGAACCGGGCCAATGGGCATCACCGGCGACGCCGAACGGATGCCGCTGCCACGCTCCAAGCGCGGCGAGAGCTCGGCGACACGTAGCTATCGTCGCTGGACTCCGGAGAATCACTGGGCTCGGTAGAGTCGATGGATTCCCAGGAGTCATCGCCGCTGCTGGAGGGGATGCCGGCTAAGTCGGAGGCGGGCTCGACTCTCGCGACTGCGCCCCATGGGCTGCTTCCTCCGGGGCAGCACTCCAGCCGCCGACCCTCCTTGTGAAGACCTTGAAGAGCAATGTGGAGGCACCGTCGTACTCGAAGTGGATGGCGAGAGCCCCTTCTATGCGACAGGCGTGGGCAACATCGCCCCATCCACGGGTCATGAAGATACCGCCTGGAGGCACTACCTCGACCTCTGCTCCGGTGACCAGGCTGCAGCACCTGGCGTGTTGCAGCCACAACTCAAGTGGCCCACTCAGCGGTATCTCGTCGGCGAAGAACCTCGAAAACCGGATCCACAAGCAAGGCGGCATTGCCGCCCACACCAAGAACTCGCACGAACTACCCTCGGCATGAGTTCGCATCCCTGCTGGCCGCTCAACTTCGACTTGCCCGCTACAGCCCCGAGTCGCACGGCGGTGGGCATTGCCGTCCTGCGCGTGGGCGTACAAGGGAAGCGGGAAGCCAGGCAAAGGTTGTTCGTGCCAAGGCCGGGTCATCGCCTGCCCTCCGCCAGCGTCGCGAGGATGACAAAACCTTTTCTTTGGCGGAAGCAGTTTTGGCTCCTCCCGAGGGGCTTTTCTCTTTTCTGCCGCAGAGAATCTCCTGATTGATGCCATGGACGCTACGACAAGACGAAGAAGAAGGAGGAGTGGGCAGCAAGAAGATGGACATGAGCGAGGGGGGCTCTGCCCTTCCCCTCATTTATAGCCAGAGGGAGCCAACCACCGGCCTCCATGATCCCACGCAATGATGGTTTTCTCTGCATGCAGCAGCGGCTCGTCAAGTCGGGCAGTTGCCGAGGTAGTGTGGGGGCGCTCTGCACTTGCCCTTTGTCTTTTCCTAGAAGCCAAGTCCGAGCATGCATTGGGCCCGAGGGCTACTATCGGTGTTCTGGATACGGGGGTACCCAAACTTGCCTGCCCGCGGCCCGCGGCGTGACTCCATCGACGGCCTGGTACGGCCTAGCTTCAACATCGACAACCCAAGACTCTTGCAAGGGGCCAAGCGTCGCGAGGCGGACAACACCAAGACCTCCAAAAGGATCAACCTCCTCAGGATGGCTCCCGAGGAGCGGAGATCTCTATGCAAGGCTCACCTCGTGTGGTTTAGGTGACGTGAGCCATGACGATTGAGGCCAGGCGGGCGCCAGCAGGCGCAGTGTACCAGTTTCCTCTTTTGTGCAAAGGAGGCAAGTAGCAGGCGCGGAGTCCTGAGGAAGCTGCTAAAGGTTTCCATTCCTGTGCAATAAGACCAAGACTGCCAGGACGACAAGACGAAGGTCATCGCCGAGCCCACCGCGGTGTCACGACTAGAGTCTATTGCAGGCGAAGACCACTTTAGTCAGGATAAGATGCACTAGTTGTCTCCCTTCAAATCTAGCCGTTGTGGGATCCCTTCCCGCCTTCGTTGGGGAAAAGGACCAAGGCCACTATAAATAGGACCTAGCCACCATGGGCAAGGGGGTGAACCGCATCCATTTCACCCTCACCATCTCACTTGAGCTCAAGAACACACCTTTCGAGGTTGTTCTCAACTGTACTAGTTCATCCTCAATCTCTCGAGGCCAAAATCCACTACAAAGCAAGAGTAGGGTTTTACACCGCAAGCTGGCCCGAAACTGGGTAAACTGTTGTGTCCCCTTTCCTTCAAGCTCGACGTGCTAGGCTATGAGATTGGCGAGTAGGCAGACTGGGGAGAGTGAGATTTTCGCACGCACCCTAGAGTTCGAACCTCTCAAGGGTTTGCGGAATCCGAAAACCGACAGCGAGTGATGACAATCACAAATATAGATATATCAACCGAAATATCGTATCAACATATGTTTAGAAATACATCAATAACAAGTCATATGAAATACTAAAATTCATAGTTTCCCACAAAATACTTCAGATTGATAAGCAAACACATATGTTTAGCTATTTTTCTAACAAAAACGTATAGCGCTCTACAGTGTGGATCCAAATTTTCGCTACTAGCACAAATTTGAGATTGAGGCAATTGGCCTGAAGAAATTTCTTCGTTTTTCAACTAACGAAGTATGGCCAAATCAAAGCAAAAGGGGGTTACGTCAAACTAGCAAAAATTTTAGGCGAAGTATCAGGTGAAAACGAGATTTCAATGAAAATCTGGAAATTCTCCTCGTGGGCCGTCAGATCCACATAGAACGACACAGATCTGAGAGGGGATCCCACCAGCTACTTAAACGCAATTTTATAAATAACCCCTCCTTTTACCCACAAAGTCCTTGACGCTTCCACCACTATCAATTCGTCTTCAATCTCATGGCCGTGATGGATACTCGCCCCACGCCGGCCACGATGCATAGTCCGACGGTGATGACGCGCCCTCCGCCAACCGTGATTTCTCCCCCTCCGCCGTCCATGAACAGCCCTCCGTCTGCCATGTTCCTTGTGCCTCCGCTGGTTTTGACTCGCCCTTCGGAAGAGATGTTGGCGCCGCCTCTCCACGATCTCATCGCTCCTCTATCCCCCGCCATGTCTCAACGTCCTCGTAGCCAAGCAACAGAGTACAACATGTGATTCAGGTACTAATTGTACTACTCTGACATCATAGTTTTATTGCCTCAACCTTCTCGTAGCCGTGGTAGTAGAGTCAGCAGGTGAATCATGGTAATCTCTAACTGTTTTTTCCCGCAAAAAAAAACCTCTCATTGTTTCTTTCATCTCTACCTGCAGGCTGGGAGCTTGAAGTTCATACATTACAGGCTTTGTGCTGATATTTTTGCTTGGACTACTATTTTTCTACATTTCTGAATTTTGTATTTCTGAAAGTTGTCTTGTTATGTAGCCTGAACCTTGTAGTTGATTAAGTTAATGTTGTACCAAGCATTATCATTGTCTTTCCAATACATTGCTTTCCATGCTTAAGTGGGTTGGCTGCTGATTGCTGCTGCATCTGGCTAGATAGCTGGTTGTACTCTCATTGTTTGTTGTCCCTTTTTTTTTCAGAGTTTGCATTGAATTTGAATCACAATGGCAATCTGAACCCAAGTGCAGATTTCTGACCATGTGAAAGCCCACAGCTACATGCTGAAGTTTCTTGGCTTTTATGGCTATGGAAATAATTATACAGAAATAATTTTGCCAATTCATGAAAACGCATGGTTCGTGTCAAAAATCATGGCAAGATGAACTTCCGTCCATGTGCACATTGCTGTCAGTTATGCAACATGAACCAAATAATCCTACAATTGATTCATTCCATGAGTCAAATAAACAATACCCAAAATTCACAATGGATCTTGAATGATATCAATATATAGAAACACGCTTGGACATATTACATAGACGGACTACATCAGATCACACTAAATTAGTGTACATCACAACTTTCGGTACAACTTCACATTGAGCAACTACAAAACAAGCTTTGGTGAATTACGTGTGTGCAACGATTCACAACATCAAACATCAGAAAAGAGAGGCTGCAGAATCGAACGAGGTCGCCGCAGCCGGATGTGACTCAGCTTCAGGTAATGGCCACCGGTTCTTCCATCTTTGTGAATGGTGCCATGCAGAGCGGGACAGCGGGCTAGCTGGCCGTGGTGTGGAGCACGCAGGCTCTGGTGTCGCTGGCCCGACTGCCGTCGCCTGCGTAGCCCTGCTCCACCGCAACACGGTAGTCGTCGCTCGTGACTCTGTGAGGCTACCTGGGTCGACGCCGCAGGTACCCTCGCTTGTTCCAAGGGTGGCTTCCTAGGGCACGGCTCCCCGGGAGCCCTCCCAGCCAAGGGGGGTCCAGCGCAGCGCGTGCCGTCCTGGCCGCTGCAGGTTGTGTCCGTGGCGGCGCCGGTTCCGGTGAGATAGGAACGCAAGCAACCTAGATGGGCTGAGAAGGTAAGGGGGTTATCTATAAAATCAGTTTAAGTAGCTGGTGGGCTCCCATCTTAGATCTGTGCCCTTCCCTGTGGATCTGATGGCCACGAGGAGAGTTTCTAGATTTTCACTGAAATCTTGTTTTCACGTGATACTTCGCCAAACTTTTACGTATAGCAGAATACCATGTATGTATCTTGCCTAATTATCTAGTTGTGGTAGACGGCCACAAGTGGACCAAGGATGATCAGCGGCAGCCGCCATATTCGCCGCTACTCCAGTGTCTCGACAAGCCGACAATCAAGTCCAACATCAATGACTTGGGACCAGCGGCAAACGTCCTAGCGCCATGGCAGCGAGATAGGTCGATCCATCAAACCATGAGGCGAGAGCAGAACAAACGGGGAGCTCCTATACGCCGCACGGGGAGCTTCCCATCGCACTTTGCGGCAAAAGGATGTCGCTTCGCACAAGATACGCAGCGAGTGGGCTGGCCCATGGCAGACGAGTGCGGGTGCGGGCTGTATCAAGCGCGATGTGAAGCCACGCTGGTACTGTAGCAAAAATAAGAAAAATAACAAGCCACAGAGGGAATCGAACTCTTGACCTCGCGGTAATGAAGTGCTCAAAATAGCAATGTGAGCTAATGACCCTAAGTGACTAATTTGCAGCGCTAATATCTTAGAACTAGCCATTTTGCCAGAATTCAACGCCTTTGATTTTATTCCAACATATCTTGGAATTTCTAAAAGGTGTTGAATTCTGGCAAAATGTTTCAAAGATATGTTCGAATAAAATCGTGAACAAATGTTTCAAAGTTCCAAAAAAATTTGAACATCGTGAAAAAATGTTTCAAAGTTCCAACATTTTTTGAACATCGTGAACAAATTTTGAAATTCAATATTGTTTACAAAAAGAACATTTTTGAAATTGTTCACATTATTCAAGTCCCAAAATATTTTCCAATTGTGAACACTTTTTTGAACATGCGAACATTTTTTTAACAATGTGAACAAAATTTCAATTTTCCTTTTTGTAAAAGCGAACAATTTTTTTTCAAAATGAACATTTCTTGGAAATATGGAAACCCCGTGAGAAATTTTGAAACGTGAACATTTTTTGAAATTCTCAAATGATTTTTCACCCGTGAACAAAATTTGAAAAACAGGAACATTTTTTGGAATTCAAAAACTTGAAAACCACCAATATTTTTAGAAAACTCCTGAACATATTTTGAATTTGTGAACAAACTTCAGAAAAAAGTGAACATTGCAAACATTTTTTGAACATTGCAAACAAATTTTGAAATTCTATATTCTTTAGAAAACCAACATTTTTATTTTCTTACATTTTTCGAATTCAAAACACATTTTCCAATTGTGAATACTTTTTTGAAGAACATTTATTTAACAATGTGAACATATTTTCAATTTTCGTTTTTTATAAAGGCAAACAAATTTTGAAAAAAGTGATCATTTCTTGAAAATTTGAAAACCCATTGAACATTATTGAAACCTGAACATTTTTTGAAATGCTCGAAATTCTTTTAATACGTGAACAAAATTTGAAAAACAGGAACATTTTATGGGATTCAAATTCTGATCATTTTTGGGATTTATGAACAAACAGTAAAACACAACGTTTTTTTTTAAAAAATGAAGAAAACAATAGAGTTGAAAATGATAAAAGAAAAAAACTAAATAGAAACAAAAGAAAAATAAACAGAAAATTGAAAAAGGAGAGAAAAGAAAAAAACAGGAAAAGCGAAAAAAATAGAACAAGAAAAAAACCCGGATTAGGAACCTTCTAGAAGTTTTCCAAAACCAGAAAAACCGGCTGGGTACCTCGAGAAGGTTCCCAAAACCGGGCGCGTTGAAACGGTTAAATGGGCTGGCCCAGCTGGAACGTTCCTGTGCGAAACCTCGACAATTTTGCCGCAAGGTGCGGCGAATAGGAAATTCTGAACAAACGACCGCGTCCATGATCTATCGTCTATACATGGGCATCAGGTAGATGGGCTATTTTTTGCTTCATGGGCTTCAGTGGATGGACAAGTACGTGAATTTGGGCTTAAATAACGTAATCAGGCAGTTATCTACGACCGTTAGCGTATAACTAGAAAAAGAGCCTGTGTGTTACAATGGAGAGAGAAAATAATACACGCTCTTAACCCAATAACCATATGACTCAAGACCCTAATAAGTTCACGTCCTTTATTTTCACATGGCATCTCATTTGTGTTTCCGACGATGGCCTCAGTCCTCACACAATGAAAATGAGTTTGAACGTGGTCATTCCTAAGGCCTCTCTCTCTCTCTCTCTCTCGCGCGCGCGCTCGCCCGCACACTTCCCCGGAATAAGATTAAATATATGTTTTCGCCACGAGGTTTTTTAGAGGTGTGCATGCTTGGTTCTCGATGTTTTATTTCCTCTCAATCTGGTTTTAATGGGTGTTTATTTGCAATTCGAATTGCCACCCGTACGAAAGAAAAACGAACCATGCACTATAGATTAAGTTTGCACAACAAATTTTATTTTATAAATGTTTAACGGCTAAAAATAACGTCATATCTAGATGCTATATATTTTTCTAAACAAATTTCATATATAACATGTTAAAATCGGAGTTACAGTTTAAAAGATATAGGCAATTTTGTTTTAAATAAAATACAGATTGATTAATCGAAAAGTCAGGGGGTTTTCTGTTAAAATGAGAAAATGATTCGGCTGACTTAAATATGGATGGCGGGTTGACTATGTGAAACTTGAGGGAGTTTTCTGAGAAACTGCAAAAAAAACGGCTTAGATGTGACTTAAACGTGTACTGCGGGTTAATTTACAGAAATTAAAGGTCTTTTTTTTTTGCAAAAAGACCTGACAGACGACCAGAAGCACTCCGTGCTTTATTATTATTAGGGAAGAAACATATACACGTATCAGTACTAGGCCTTACTATATTTCTTCAGGGGGGGGGGGGAGGGGGTCTAGCCGCTGCTCGCCCCTGTCTCCGCCCTGGTTGTGATGCCATGTTATACCAACACGTACTTGCATGTTCTTCGTACATATAATGTGTATAGCTATGTGTTGGATCACAACATGTACTATGTAGTTCCGTCAGGACTGCTGCGTAACGAGCTATTCCACAATCGGTTGCGGAATATATTTTGTACATTGCATTGAACTCTCTCAACTCCACAAAACCTAGAACTTCTATGTATTTTGTCAAAATGTGGCATGTAATATATCACTAGAAATCCATGGAAAAGGCAGTCATATTTCATGCGTAACGTTCACAAAATACTTACGGCTTGATAGCATATCTAAAATTGGTGGATTTTGTATGAACAAAAATGCAACTTGTACTCGCTCCGTCCGTCAAAGATGACCTTTTTGCAAAATAGTCCTCTTACTTTCAAATATTTGCAAACAAGTCCCTGAAAATGTACTGTACTTGACAGTTTCTCTTTGATGCCAAACATTCGGTGAGTATAGTGATGAGGAAGGAGTACGAATTAACCATGCGACAACTACCACTAAACAACAGCAAGGAGCAACCACGTCTTTGTTCTTGGGATCATGTCACTACATTAATTTCTATTCCTGGCTGGCTGTGACCAGCAGCAGGAAATTAACATACAGATCCTTTGAAGATCCATGTACCATCTTGCCTCCTTAATTTGCTACTCCTTCCTCCTCTCCCGGAAAAAAAATCAAGGTTGGGAGACACATATAAAGGCGAAACACTATATAGTGACAAAACAAACTAACTGCATATGTTGGAAGAGAGGACCAAATTGAAGATACTATGCTACCCAGCCACCGTTTGATTCACTGAACCTTGAGGAAGAAGTGGACTATTGGAGGGTGCCTGCATGCAGTTTCAGAACATGATAATTGCCTTGTTGGATAGCTTGTTTCCTTCCAGATTCTACACAAGGATTGTCGACAGAATGATGGAGAGGAAGTAATCGGTGTATATCACTACAAAAAAAGACACATTCGTGACATTTTGGCCCGAATGAAAAAAAACCCTGTGATAGTTATGACGCTTCTATGACGATAATTTTGGCAAAAACACGCATCATCATAGATGTGGTGGGCTCCTACTTCTATTAGAAAAAATCATGACAGAAAATGGGCTTTTCATCCTGGGCGGGCCAGGGACGCACCTGCATGACATTCTTTGGGCCGTCCATGACGGAAAAAATCATGGTAGAAACGAGGGCAAGGAAAATTTCAAGGAGTTTCCGATTACGGTGGGTGGTCGGGGCCGAGCGATGCACGGAGGTTTGCGCGTTTCTCTCGTGTGCATGTGCAAGACGTTGGGCTCTAATTGAACCTGAGCGATTGCACTAGCTACGTTACTGAACCCGCGTGATCAATCCCTTGGCTATTAACTGAACCCGAGAGATTCCTTTGCTGCTGACTGAACCTGAGGGATTCCTTCGCTACTGCTGCTAACTGAAGCCAATCGAACCTGCCTCTTGATGAACACTGACCGTTATTGGGGGTTGGATGAATTGTTCCTAGTGGGGGTTGGATGAACAGAATCCCGTGCTAGTAGGACGTTGCCGCTGGATGAACAGGACCCCGAGGAGGCCGCCACACTTGAGCCGGTTGGGGGTGGATGAACAGGACCCCATGGAGGGCTGGTTGAACAGTAACCGGTGGAGGCTGGATGAACAGTAGCCTATGGATGAACAGTATCTAGTGGAGGCAGGAGGAAAGTCACGGTGGATGAACAGTAGGAGGTGGAGGCTGGAGGAAGTAGACGGTGGATGAACAATAGCCCGTGGAGGCTGGAGGAAGTCGGCAGTGGGTTAAGAGTAGCCCGTGGAGGCTGGAGGAAGTCGACGGTGGATGAACAGTAGTCGCGGGAGCGAGGCAGTAGATGGTGGATGAATAGTAGCCCGTGGAGTCCCGTTTTGCGGTACACCACACCCTTCCCTATGAACATGACCCATTTTCGACCGTAGGCGCTCCAACAGAAGTCCGTTTCCTCCGTTTTGCGGTACGCCACACCCCTCCCGATCAACAGGACCCCGTTTCGACCGTAGGCACTCGAACATAAGTCAGTTTCCTCCATTTTGCAGTACGCCAGAGCCTTCCCGATGAACATGACCCTGTTTCGAACATACATGATCGAATAGAAGGCCGTTCCCTCCGTTCTACGGTACGCCACACCTCGTTTTGGCTGTTCCATCCAAGCTGGTTGGCTCCTGATGAACACGACATATTCTGACCAAGTCGGTTGCCTCCTGATGAACACGACATCGTTTCCTCCGTTCCGACCCTGCCGGTTGGTCGCCGATGAACAGGACGCCGTCGTTGTACATGTTCGAGACCCCTCCCGTATGTGCGTACGTAGCCGTATTTACTTTCTTGCAGCGTGGTTGTACGTACGTGTAGACGACATAGACGGGACTGTGTGACATGCTATGTCGGCGGTTCTACTACGACACATGCCGCTCCTTACTCGGTCACGGTTCATCATTGCAGAGAGATCGATCGACCAGCATGTACGTACACGGTCGCGACCAGACAGATAACGCTACGCATGCTTCGACCAGGTGGGCCCCAACTATCAGGGAGGACAAGCAGGCACTTCCTTGCGTGCGAAGATATAGCTGGTGGGTCCCAGCTGCTAGGGGGAAGAATCATAATTTTTCCCGTAATAAGGAGGCACTTTCTTGTGTGCAAAGATGTTATTGGTGGGTCCGAGGTGTCAGGGCAGGAATAAGGAGGCACTTCCTTGCGTGCGAAGATATAACTGGTGGGTTCGAGCTGTCAGTGGAAGGAACATTTTTTTGTGAAATACAGAGGCCCTTCCGGTGGGTCCCATCTGTCTGGTGGAGGAATCATTATTTTGCACGTAATAAGGAGGCACTTCCGTGCGTGTGGCCATGGACCTAGCTATCAGCCTGTCTACGTACAGTCCTCTTTTGATGGCTGTCATTCGTTGACCATGTGGACAACGTCATACCGTCCGAGAGCACCAACGTGGTGGACGATGACACAACCTAGGAAGGGAACGACCCGGAACCGAGGAATATGCGGCAGAGGATGCCCACGCGGAGGGGAGTATGAGGGTTGACTAGTTCGACGCGGTTTGAGGCTGTCGTCGTCAGAGAATAACAGGGGATGTGGGTGAGTAGAGGGAAGGCCTGGCCAGCGTTGGGAGTAGGGGGGTGATGAGGACGGTGCGGCAGCATAGCCAGCCACTCGAGGCAGGAGCAGGCGGTCCCACCGGCGCTGGTTTGGGTGGCTGGTGCAAGAAGATTAGAGATTGAAGAAGCAGCAGGACTATTCGATTAACATCCAACAGTCACTGCTACTAGAATCGTTTGTTAACTAAGTTGGCGAAGCCCTGCGTTCGTGTCAACTTAGTAGGCACATAGGTCAGCCTTCGAACCGGTGCGCCCCAGATGTCACAGGGAGGAATCATTTTTTCCTGCGTAATAAGGAGGTAGTTGCTTGTGTGAGGCCATGGACCATGGGGGTCACTACTGTCAGCCTCTCCATGTACATCCCTATTCCGATGGTTGTCGTTTGTTGAATGTTGACCACGTTGAGCATGCCGCACTAAAAGCACCAATGCGGTGGATGACAGTGAGGCCTTGGAATGGAATGACCAGGAGCCGGAGAAGACACAGTAGTGGATGCCCACGCCGAGGGGAGTATGACGGTTGACTTGTTCGGCTGCGGCGTAACGCTATCGTCACCGGAGAATAATAGGAGGTGCGGTTGGATAGAGGGATGGCCAGGCCAACAGAGGGAGTAGGGTGGGTCGGTGAAGCCTGCGCGGCATCACAACCGGCCACAAGAGGATGCAGCAGGCATTCCCGCCGGCACTGGTTTAGGCGGCTGGAGTAGGAAGATCACATATTGAAGAAGCACGCCAGCCGTTGGATGTATATCCAACAATCACTGCTGCTAGAATTGTGTGTTGACTATAAGTTGACTAAGCCTTGCGTAAACAAGTCAGCCTCAAAATCTGTGGCGTGTACAACCAATTTGCTATTATTTTTATAATTTATAGCCCATTTGCTAATTCATATGGAATTTATTGCAGCCAATTTTCCATTTTTAGAGTTGCTGCCCATTTTCTTGTCGGTAAAGGTTAAAATTTTGAACCAAAAAATATGCGAAATTTTAAAAATTCGCACATTTTTGTTGGGGTACGAAATATTTTAATCCCAAAATTAGGAGACATACTAAAACTAATTTAAAAATAAAGTAATACTATGTTATGTTAAAATCCAATGAAATATAAAATATCAGTGAAGAACAAAAACAAAAAACAAAACTAATTGCCCATTTGTTATTTTTTTTTGGAATTTGCAGCCCATTTCATATTTCTTTTAAGATTTATTGCCCATATTCTAGCCAGGCCTGAATGCATCCCCCCTCGTCTTGAAAGATTTGCATCCCAGTAAGTCGGAGAAAACAAATAGGCCTAGGTTGGGTATTCTTCAAAAAGAAATGGTGGGCTGCCTATTTTCCGAAAGAAAAAATTGCTGGGCGGGTCATGTTGTTAGACGGGCCACAGAGAGTGCACAACCCAATTTATACCCTGCTCCATCTGAACAAATCCTCAAAAAAAATGTGTTTTGCAATTCTGTCATTAATTGGCTATACGTTGTGCAATTCTGTCATTAATTGACTATACGTTGACAATGATGTGGGTCCCAGATATCAGCAGGGTGGGTTAGAGTAAAAAAATCGAGGGGTGCATCTGAGTAGTAAAGAGGCACTTGCTTGCGTTCGGGAGTGGACCTGGTGGGTTCGTAATGTCATACTCACAACTATAGTCCTCTCTCGATTCACTATGTTGACAAGGCCGGACGGCGACACCGCTGCGAGTGCACCAAGGCGGAGGTCGACGGCAAGGCCTCGGACAAGAATGAACAGGAGTCGGGGAAGATGCTGTAGTGTGCCCGTAGGTGAAGGGGATTCGAGGGTTCACTAGTTCTATTGCAGTGTGGGTTGTTGTCGCCGGAGAAGAATAGGATGTCAGGGGGAGTAGAGGGATGGCCTGGCCAGCATATCAGGGTATGATAGGGCGGCGATGCGTGCACGACAGCATAACCAGCCATAGAAGGCGGGAACAGGCGCTCCCGCCGGGCATGTTTGGTTTTGGCGGCTGGACCAGTCAGACACAAAAACTCACTACGCTGGATTATAAGAATTAATTTTATATAGCTACAACTTATTGTAAAATGTTGCGGAGCACCTTTTTCTTCTTAAGGTTTTTTTTAAGACAATTTTCTTCTTGAGGTGTGAAGCCGAGGACATTCAGAAGCCCTAGGATAAAGTGGTGTCGCCAATGTATTGGGCTGCATTGGGCATTCTTATTAAAAATAATAATGGACCAAAACTATTTACCATGTTGACTATGATTTGCATGGGTCCATTGGTTGCAGGAAGAAAATGGTGGGAGTAAAAGACTAGTCGCTATCTTTTTCTAAGAATAATATCGACTGAATGTAATGACGCTCTTAGAGGAAATAATATCCTCTTGTTAAAATATGACTTTTCAAATTGTAGATTTAAAGGACCGGTGCATGATTATTTAGCTTTATTTATTTATTTACTACTATCTCCGTCCATAATATAAGAACATTTTTAACACTGGTGTAATGTTAAAAACATTCTTATATTTTGGGACAGAGGGAGTAGCAAACATGCCCGTGCATTGCAACAGGAGAAAAAAAGTCATTCCTCGTGCACACACGCGACAACATCAACAAATTCCTTTAAACCTTTCACGGTACTACACGACAAACATCATGATAAATTGTGTTGCGCAACAAAATAAGTATGAGATGTTTTTTAAGTGTACTAAAGATGTTTTCAATTTATTATTAGATAAAAGCAATGTCTATCTAGTTGCCGCTACATGTTTACACCTTTTTTGTTGTACTCCTCGGTGATGCCCAACAAATATTACATTCGGATGAAAATAGCAAAGTACCTTTTTGAAATTCACAACCATTTTCTATAAATTTGTGAACAATTCTTAAATTGGTGTTACAAATTCATGATCAATTTTTGAATTGGCGTTACAATCCATGAACAATTGTTGAATCGACGAATTTTTTTTTAATTGATGAGCATGTTTTGAGTAGTTAAACATTTTTTTATTGATAAAACATTGTGAACCAGCCATTTTTTGCATCGATGAACCTTTTTTGGAATGGTGAACAATTTTTTGGAAATGCATGAAAATTTTCTGAATTCATAAAACAAATTTTGAATCAATGAACTTAATCCGCGACCATTTTTGGGTTTTTGGACATTTAAAAAAGATCATGAACATTTTTTGAATACGCGAACATTTGGTTCAAATTCACGAACATTTTTGCAGATGCAAATAGATTTTCAGAATCAAGAACATTGTTTTTAATCCACAAACATTTTATGATTTCTGGAATGTTGTTTTCATAAATAAATAAGCAACGAATAAAACCCAGGAATAAAGAACAAAGGGTGTCCGGACTCACTCATGGGCCAGCCCAATAGGGCGCACTTGCTCTTAGGTGTTCACGATTTATTTTTCTCACAAAAAGTGTTCACGATTTATGTGTCTCAAAAAAATGTGTTCATGATTTATTATAGACAAAAGAGAGAAATAAGGGCGCTAGGGGAGTCTCTACAATGGACGAGAGGAGCTATAACCAGTGAACTACCTACCAACTTGTGATACATAGCAGGATTACTTGTAAATGAATCAACGAAAGTGCCTCACATGAAAAAAACGGTTCGTTTTTTTGTCACTTATGGATGGCACGATGGGTAACTTGTGCCAACTTTAGGGGTAGATTCGATGACGGACCACCATAAGCACTATTTGCTTTATTATTTAGGAAAGATGTTTAGGGGACCATGAGCATGTACCTGGGCGGCTTCATGTGAGAGCATTTGATGCGGAGCATCCTTCCATCATCCCCATGGACTCTACACCAACACATCAAGCCCAACGTGGACCCATGACAAGAGCTAGAGCACGTGCACTGGAAACCGAGGTGAACTCCTTTCTAGTTGACATGCATATGGATACAAGTGGAACCTTGTTTCTACCTCACCAAAATACTCTATGCCTCCTTAGGTATGAAGAGGAACACCACCAAGGAGCTCAGGAGCATCACCAAGGAGAAGTAGGACCACCCCAAGGCCACACGGAGCAAGACAGAGCACTACAACAGCTGGACAGGAAGTCCCAGGCGACCCCGTGTGCACGGGCCCCCAATACCCCGTGCCCACGGGCTACACAGGGAGCTACGGTTGTAGAACCCCGTGCGCATGGGACCCCCGTGAGAACGGGCCCAACTTACCCCGTGCGCACGGGCCCTACAGGATGGCCGGCTAATGCGGGTTGTTGGGCCTCCAGTTCGCACCCTCTCCATCTCCTACCTACGCAAGCCTATATAATTCGTACCCAGGTTCATGTTTAGGGTTAGAAAAGATTAGATGAGATATTTGTGAGCTTTGCTCCTTCTACCACCTCCATTGGAGATCAAGGCCTCTTTGGAGAGGATCCACTTGTTGATTTCAAGAACTCCATCTTGGAGAAGTCTACCATCATCAAGACCTCATCTCCTAGGAGTGGGAAGAACTCTACCATTGTATCTTTCCTTTGATTGTATTTGTGACTTGTGGATCTTGTGTTGCTATTCTAGTGGGTGGGTGATTTGGTATTGTTGGAGTGATTTCCTCTTTGTGTTCTTGGTGTTCTTCCTCTTTTCCCCTCCAAGTGTGAAAAGATCCATCTTAGGGTTTCACCCTGCAACATCTTGGTATCACGAGCAAGGATGATTCACATCTTGGAGTCCCTACCCTCCACTTTCTAGTTTGATTTTGTTGTTTTTCATCCTAATCCAAAAATCCCCACAAAAAATCACCCCAAATTTTTTTTCTTGCAATTTGTTGATCTTGTGAGATTTGGTTGATTTGATCCACGAATTTGGTGTTTGGCAAGTGGATCTACCCCCTTACCATGTTCCCCACCCTCCAAACCATCAAATTTGGCCTCAAGTTTGGAAATCATCACGGAGTAGGAACTTTTCAGCCGCTCGCTGAGGACCCCGTGCACATGGGCTTCACTTACCCCGTGCGCACGGGCCTCACTTACCCCGTGTGCATGGATCATCCAAGGACATTCGGCCAGTTTTTCATTTCCACCATTTTGACACCCCACCACCATTTGTGTTCTTCTGCAACATTTCTCGTGGTTGTTTGAGTTTTGGGTTGCAGTTTCTCTCGTGTCCTAAGGTGTTTCGGCTACTTAGGTGCGATTTGAAGTCATCATCACCGCCACTCAATCATCGACTCGGATTCCACATCGGCTTCTACCACTCCATCTTCATCACAACCATATGCAAGGAAGGTAACCTCGACGACACCATTGTATTACCCTTGACATTTACCTTGATAGCTTTGAGCCTCTTTTGCATAGCTTACCCATCGAGACTAGTTTGTCGAGTATTACCGGGACACGCCTTAGTGCACCATTAGTGTTACGTCTCTCCCGTGCATATACTACTTGTTATCTCATGTTGTGGCTCGTGTATCAAGCATTGTGGCATAGTCAAAAAGAAAAGAAAAAAAAGAAAAACTTTTAAGCAAAAGAGAAGAGAAGCAAAGAGCTTATAAGCAATAGCATCGAGCCTTATAGCATAGCTACATCATCTTGGTCACTACATACATAAGTATATTTGGGATAGTAAGATGACTCGTGTGTCTTCTGGGTTGGTGCCTAGCGTATCTAGCCCATTAGAGCAATCGAGCTAGCGTCTCTCTAGTATCCGTACAACTCGAGCATCACATCTTAGAGCTCACTCCTTGGCTGTGCGGATCCCTTTTATCTTCCATGTGTGTGTTCCTAGTGATATACTTGGGTTTGATATATTTGTCTTACTTGCCATTTATGAATCTTCTCAACTTTACAACATCTTGACTAACATTTGCTTGAATTATTTGTGCCACTTCCTAACCAAGCTCCTCCATAAGCCTTTTACTTGTAGGTGTCAGAAACAATACCAAGTACCAATTCTCCTATTATCACGTGCGATCGTACTTGTTACACCCACAAACTTCGGATAAGGTAACTTTGGTTTTGTTCTCTCATTTTCTTACTCACCACCACTTCCACATGATGGATAGGCCTTCTTCTTCGACGAACCCTCTCTTCAAGGAGCAAGATGGCAAACGCGACTACGTCACCAAGAATCACTTCTTCATCGCGCAACGAGCTCTACATCAAGAGAGCAAAGCTTTGGATGAATGCATCGAACAACTCGCCACCGACCTACGACAATCAGATGCACGACAACGGGACTATTTGGACGCCAAGCTCTCCAAATAAATGGAAGAATTCCGCAACATGATCGTGAGCTGCGCATCTTCCTAAACTTCTTCACCAAGACGGATGGCGTCACTCAAGTCGCCACTCGTCTTCCTAATCGTCTTTCGATGCGAGTCCTCCGCGACGCGACAACACTCAAGATCGCCAAGCACAAGAAAATCTGTTCCATGGCAATGGCCTACAAGACCGAGTTCGAGCATGTCAACAGGCATGATGCCATGAACGAGACACCATGGATCAAGAACAACAACCACCACCACCACATCGCCAACGTCAAGCATCTCAAGATGGCGAGGCAATTCAACAAGAGCAACAAAACCATGAAGGTCAAGCTCAAGCGGCTCAAGACGCACTCCAAGAGTCCACTCGAGCTGTCGCCCAACGAAGTCGTCAAGTATGTGAGCAAGAAGAAGCTCTTTGGCGGGAAATACAAGAAGAAGCCACTCGACGTGAAGAATAACAAGAAAGGCAAAACCAGGAACATATGCCTCGAGGTCCTCCTCGGCAATCAGATTGAGTGATCCACGACCCTCCTCCATATCAAGAGCGACATCAAGCAGATCGAATGCTTGAAGATCCTCATCCTCGACAAGACTAATATCAACATCGTCACTATGATGAAGAACTCCGCTATGGCAAGCTCAAGTTTGCTATGCCCAAGTTCTCCGGAAGCAACGAGCCCGAGAATACCTATCATGGGCATTGAAAGTTGACAAGATATTCTGTCTCCACAACTATGATGAGGAAAATAAGATCGCCATGGCATCCCTTGAGTTTCAAGACTATGTCCTAATTTGGTGGGAGCAAGTCATCGAGCGATGTCGTGAGAAGGACGAGCCACCCATCATTACTTGGGCACACATGAAGGACGTCATGAGAGCTCGCTTCATGCCTATGTACTACACTCGAGATATCTTGAAGAAATTGCAACTCCTCAAGCAAGACATGAAGATGGTGGAAGAATACTATAAAGAAATGGAGATTGCCATGATATGAGCCAATGTCAAAGAAGATGATGAGCAAACAATGGCATGCTTTTTGAATGGCTTCAACCACCCAATACGGAAGATTGCCGACTTCCAACCCTACTCCAACCTCCTCGAGCTAGTTCACCAAGGGACCAAGGCAGAACGTCAGGTACAAGAAGACTTCAAGTACGCCAAGTACTCATCCAAGACCTATGGCTCCTACACTCAAGCTATCCCTACTATGACCTCGACACCTCCTACTTCGACTAGAGCATCACCAAGTACCGGTGACACGTCAAATTTCAAACAAGCAACGCCTTCCTCGACACGTCCTCCGGCAAGCACCTACAAGAACAAGACTTCTCCTTTGGCACCACCGGACGATCCCGTCAAGACAAGTTCTATCAATTACTTCACATGTGGTGGCCGTGGACACAAGTCTTTCCAATTCATCAACAAGTGAACCATGATCGCCAATGATGATGGCTCATATGACTCCATGAGTGAAGATGAGATAGAAGCTATCGAGCACATCACCATGCACCGTCTAGTGAATGACGAAGAAGATGCTCAAGTCTATTGTGACGATGATTCAAGTCCCGCTCTCATGGTCTCAAAGGTCTTGACACTCCAACACCATCAAGACGAAGATCAACGGTGTCACATCTTCCACACCAAGGCTGGCATCAGTGAGTGCTCCGTGAAAGTCATCATCGACGGAGGAAGTTGCCACAACTTGGCAAGTGAAGAGCTATGTTGCAAGCTGGAATTGGTCAAGAAGAAGCACCCTCGCCCCTACAAGATCCAATGGCTTAGTGACTCCGGCACAATTCAAGTGGAGCACACCGTGCATGTTTCTTTCAAGATCGGCGCCTACGAGGACACCATTGAGTGTGATGTGGTTCCCATATCCGTGTACCATCTCCTCTTGGGGAGACCTTGGCAATTCGACCGCGGCGTCATCCACAACGGGAGAACAAACCACTATAGCTTCAAGATGAAGGGAACAAAGTACATGCTACGACCTATTTCTCCAAGCCAAGTGATCGCCGACAAGCAAGCATCCACCCATCAAGGAGAAACTAGTGAGAGAGTGAACCGCCACAAAGAGAGTGAGCGCCACAAGCAAAAATTGAGAGACTCTTTGCCTAGAGAGAAAAACTTAGTCCTCCTAGCCACAAAAAGAGAGATGAGAGAAGTGTGTGAGCACCCATCGAGTGTCATCCACTATGTCCTAGTGTGCAAAGATGATGTGGCAAAGACTAACACTCCTAATCCTCTTCCTCTAGTGTTGTCTAGTTGCAGGAATTTGCGGATGTCTTTCCCGATGAGCTACCTCCCGGTCTTCCTCCTCTACGTGGCATTGAACATCGGATCAACCTCATCCCCGGAGCACCTCTTCCGAACAAGGCTCCATACCGCGTCAACCCCGACGAAACCAGAGAAATACAAAGGCAAGTCCAACATCTCATAGACCATGGACATGTGCGTAAAAGTTTGAGTCCTTGTGCCGTTCTGGTCATTCTTGTGCCAACGTGACGGTAGTTTTTGCATGTGTTCCGATTGTAGACCTATCAATGCTATCACCGTTCTCTATAGGCATCCCATTCCACGACTCGATGATATGTTAGATGAACTTAGTGGTGCCACTATTTTCTCAAAAATTGATCTTAAAAGTGGTTACTATCAAATCCACATACAAGAGGGTGATGAATGGAAAATAGCCTTCAAAACAAAGTTTGGTTTGTATGAGTGGTTAGTCATGCCTATGGGCTTATCGGAAGCACCCGATACCTTCATGCACCTTATGCATTATGTGCTTTGTCCTTACATTGGTGTATTTGTTGTAGTCTACTTTGACGACATTCTTGTGTTTAGCAAATCCCTCAAAGAGCATGTGAATCATATTAGGGACATTTTGCAAACACTTAGAGAAGAGCGTCTCTATGCAAATATGGAGAAATGCACTTTTTGGTGTTGACAAGACAGTTTTCTTGGGCTTTGTTGTGTCTTCCAAGGGCGTTAATATAGATGAGTCTAAAATTGAAGCAATTAAAACTTGGCCCCAACCCACTAATTTGCAACAAGTGCATAGTTTCCTTGGTCTAGCGGGTTTCTATCGTCGCTTTGTGAAAGACTTTAGCACTATTGCCACACCAATGCATGCTTTGAGTAAGAAAAATGCACCTTTTGTTTGGGGAACATCCCAATCTACCGCATTTGATGAGCTAAAATCTTTGCTTACGCATGCCCAAATTCTTGCATTACCCGATTTCACCAAAACTTTGAGGTCCATTGTGATGCTAGTGGTCATGGAATTGGTGGAGTCTTGATGCAAGAAAAGAGATCCATTGCATATTTTAGTGAAAAACTCTCCGGTGCTCAACTTACCTATCCTATATATGACAAAGAATTGTATGCGTTACTGTGAGTATTACATGTTTGGAAACATTATCTTCTCCCACATGAATTCGTCATACATACCGATCATGAGACACTAAAGTACCTTAAAGGTAAAACTAAGTTGAATAAACGGCATGCTAAATGGAGTGAATTTATTGAGTCTTTTCCTTATGTAATCAAGTACATTAAAGGCAAAGAAAATGTAGTGGCGGATGCTCTTTCCCGCATATGCATGCTTGTTACTCAACTTGAGTTAAATGTTATGAGCTTTGAGCATATAAAAGATTTCTATGTGAATGATCCTTCCTTTGCACTACCTTATGCCAAATGTCTTACTCATTTGTTGGGAGAAATTTTATCTCAAGGATGGCTACCTTATGCATGCTAACAAACTTTGGATACCCGAGTCTTCTCTTTGTTTGTTGCTTTTGCAAGAGGCTCATGGAGGTGGACTCATGGGACATTTCAGACGCGACAAGACCTTTGCCACACTCTCCTTCAAGTAATGTTGGCCAAAGATGTTCCGTGGCATGGCATGTTTCACCAACAAATGCTCTAAATGCCGTAAAGCTAAGTCCAAAGCTCAATCTCATGATTTACATATGCCACTTCCAATTCCATATCAACCATGGGAGGATATTAGTATGGATTTCGTGCTTGGTTTGCCTAGAACTCGCAATGGAAAGGATTCCTTCTTTGTTGTTGTGGACCGATTCTCAAAAATGGCACATTTCATCCCATGCAATAAGATAGACGATGCTTCACATGTTGCAAATCTTTTTTGTAGGGAAATATTGAGGTTGCATGGAGTGCCAAGGACCATAGTGTCGGACCGTGGCGCCAAGTTCATAAGCTACTTTTGGAAGACAATTTGCACCAAGCTCGGCATCAAGCTTCTTTTCTCCAAGGCATATCATCCCCAAACCGATGGACAAACTGAAGTCACCAACCGGACGCTATCCACTCTATTACGCGTGTTGATAAAGAAGAACCTCAAGGAGTGGGAGGAGTGCTTACCCATCACCGAGTATGCCTACAATCGAGCTCGACACACCACTACCGACAAGTCCACCTTCAAGGTTGTCTACGACTTCAACCCATTGTCCCCATTGGACATTCCACCTCTTCCACTCCAAGAACGCGCCAACATGGATGTAAGTGCAAGAGCAAGTTTTCTCAAGAAGATGCATGAGGATACACGGGCAATGATCGAGTGTCAAGTACATCGCCTTGCCACCAAGCTCAACATCAACAAGACACCAATGGTGTTCCAACCGTGAGATCTCGTATGGCTTCATCTTTGCAAGGACTGCTTACCCAACAAGCTCAAGTCAAAGTTACTTCCACGAGCCAACGGACCTTTGAAGGTGCTAGCACGCTACAATGACAATGCTTACAAGATTGACATCCCACGCGACAAGTACAACATAAGCGACATCTTCAACGTCCAAGACTTGGGCAAGTACCATGGTGATGAAGATCAGGATCCATGGACGGATCTCTCCCAAGGGGGCAGATGATGCGGAGCATCCTTCCATCATCCCCATGGACTCTACACCAACACATCAAACCCCACGTGGACCCATGACAAGAGCTAGAGCACGTGCAATGGAAACCGAGGTGAACTCCTTCCTAGTTGACATGCATATGGATACAAGTGGAACTTGGTTGCTACCTCACCAGAATACTCTATGCCTCCTTAGGTATGAAGAGGAACACCACCAAGGAGCTTAGTAGCATCACCAAGGAGAAGTAGGACCACCCCAAAGCCACACGGAGCAAGACGGAGCACTACAACAGCTGGATAGGAAGTCCCAGGAGACCCTGTGTGCACGGGCCCCCAAGACCCCGTGCCCACGGGCTACACAGGGAGCTATGGCTGTAGCACCCCGTGCGCACGGGCAACCCTCCTACGCACGGGCCCAACTTACCCCGTGCGCACGGGCCCTATAGGATGGCCGGTTGATGCGGGCTGTTGGGCCTCCACTTTGCACCCTCTCCATCTCCTACCTACCCAAGCCTATATAATTCATACCTAGGGTCATGTTTGGGGTTAGCGAAGATTAGATGAGATATTTGTGAGCTTTGCTCCTTCTACCACCTCCATTGGAGATCAAGGCCTCTTTGGAGAGGATCCACTTGTGGATTTCAAGACCTCCATCTTGGAGAAGACTACCATCATCAAGACCTCATCTCCTAGGAGTGGGAAGAACTCTACCATTGTATCTTTCCTTTAATTGTGTTTGTGACTTGTGGATCTTGTGTTGCTATTCTAGTGGATGTGTGATTTAGTATTGCTGGAGTGATTTCCTCTTTGTGTTCTTGGTGTTCTTCCTCTTTTCACCTCCAAGTGTGAAAAGATCCATCTTAGGGTTTCACCCTACAACAGCCTTCCTCCTAGTTAATTATGGGATCCTCTATTGGGCATGCGTCACTGGGCTGCATGTGATCGACAAGTGGAAAATGTATTCCGCACCAAAAAATAGTATGCGCTACATACGGGGCACTGAAGGATCGGACCATGCAATGATTTCCAAAACATTGTGTTTGTCGTTCTAACAACATAGTTATTCAAACAATAGATAGAATATATTATTGATTGTAGATTAAAAACAGCAACAACAACAACCAGGGCTAGGGGTGCAACAGAAGTAGTAAGCAGGCCAGAAGAGTAAAGTCACAACTCTCTCTTCCAAACCAAACATCAGCCAACATTACAAAAGGGCTACCAAAAAAAAGAACAAGTGTATGCATCAAACTAAATAAAGATCCTACTATGCCCAGTGTACGCATCTAACTAACTGGCTCAGTTAGACGTTACTATTTATTAAGCTGTGGAGATTGGCTGACGGCTTGAACCAGATGGGTGCCTGACGGGGGAAACTCCAGCCAGCAGGTTGAATTCTAATACTTGCAACCATCTCTCCTTCATTGGGCTGCAGAGCGTGGCGGCAAATATCAGGGTATGGTGCATGGAGAGACGCATGGTACGCTGTGTACACACAATTTTGCCTGATGAACGAAACCGTGTTGTCATCATGATCCTTGACATCAGTTATCTCCTGGTTAACCAGATAATTCAGTCCAAGAAACAGAGAGCGTGTACCAAGGCTACTTACTGGCCTCCAGTCAAAAATTCTTGAAGGCCCAGAGAAGCTGGGATCATGCTCAAAGACCATGCAGTGACTATGATTGTATTCCGCGAAACAACACATTCGATGCATGCAAACGATCATCAATCATTCGCTGTAATATGATCGAGCCAAGAACCACCTGCAACTGCCATGCCGCTTTTCTTTGAAAGGTTCTGGGATTAGAAAGGGTAGGGACACCAGGCGGCGTACACCATCATGTCAAGTTGGAGTCAAATAAAAAAGGCCTCGTACTATAGTCAATCTTAAGAACAACATGTCATGAGCATGAATATTTTTTCAGTAAATGTTGATAGTAATATAAGCAAGCCATCATGCTATCATAGGAAAGTAACATACTTCTTTAACAGTCATTTGTAGCGATGACTGGAGTAGGCCAGCAATACGTCCAGCCATAGAAGGAGTCCATAGCATAAATGTAGTCGTTGTGTTCAATGGCATAAGAGAGCCATGGAGGATGTATGATCCTGTGATGGACGTGCAGATTTATCCACTTACGGTAGTGACCTATAGATCGGCGAAACCGTGGTTGAAGAATTTAATTAGCCTGAAGTCTTTATAATTCACAGATCTTGTGAGCACTTGGAAGATTGCAACCTTGAGCAAATCAAACGTGGTATCATGTTGGCTACTGTAAGATTCCCAGTATTCTGGGCTGCGGTGCCAAAGCAGTGTAGTGTTAATCGAAGGAAGGGGGAACAATCACCGGGTGTAGACCTCCATGAGCATCTAGCTACCGCGACCATCGACGAGCACCATCCAAGACGTGTTCATGTCGACACAATACATACCGTTAATGTAGTTGAGGGTGATGGGGATCGGATCGCAGTCGAGGGGTTTGATGATCACCACCCTACGATTGCTATGCTGCATGACACGCCATTTACGAAGATCAAGCGGCATCAGCAAGCAAGGAGCTGGCTTAAAAATCTCCTGCCTCACGGCTTTGAGTAAACGGTACAACCCCGACGAGCACATGGCGAGCGACATGGTACTGAGATTGTCCGCACGCGAACATGGCGAGCGGCATGGTACTGCGTGACACTCTTTCGAGGGACGCTGCCCGGTTCTGCCATTGTTAGTGCTTGGGTTTCGGAAGAGGGGGGTGGCGCCTGGAGGATGGAAGATTGGACGATTATGTGCAGACGAGGATGGAGAAGCAAATATGTGCTGCGGGAAGTAGACAGGTGATGATGACAATGTAGCAGTAGCATGCCGCTTGACTTACGAGACACATCCCAGCAGCGTAGGGTCATATCGATGCCAGACAACTTGTGTGATCATAGTACTAGTACAATAAGCTACTGTACCTACCACTATATGCCTGAGTAGTATAGTGGATTAGGACTCTACTCTACTACTAGCACCGGAGCGTGGAACGACTATGAACCGCCATCGGTGCTAACGCCAATCCCCAGGAAACGTTTGCTGGGAGACATGGCAGTTTCAAATGCATGCATCACAGTTACATTACATGTGTAAGGGTGGCACTTTTGTCAAATACTATGGCTTAAAAAAATGCCACCATCGGATGGAAATCTGACGATTATGTGTGCGCATTTGCCAGGATTGGGCCTAACAATCACAAGATATCATTTCTAAAAAAAGGATAAAACACCCGGGGCTATAACTTGCATTGGCTGACCACTAACAATGATACTAATATAGTTGTAAAATGGTGAGACAACGTGTCTACATGGTGTTTGGAATTATATGCAAACTAGTAACAAGAAACTGAGGGAGTACTAGTAAGTACACCATATATCGCTTCGTGTGCTACTCCTGCACTCCATGCGGCGAGCGCAACGTCTCCTACAGCCACTGCCATTTCATGGACGGCATGGTCGATACCCGCAAGGTGCCCTGCATCTACAAGAGTTTCGGTTGTGAGAGGTATGTCGACCAGCACTTGGTGGCAGAGCATAGGTCTAGATGCGCGCATGCGCCTTGCTACTGCTATGAGTGCATGTTGTCGTTTGAGGGCTCGCCGGCAAGCCTCGTGCATCACCTCACAGCACCATCTGGCAATCACTCATGGCCCATGGTGAACATCAAGTACGAGACATGCTACCCGTTCGCCGTGTCGAAGTTGCTGGAGGATCACCGCCGCCTGCTAGTCAAAGAGGAGGACGACAGTGTCTTCCTCTTGGTCATGGCCACCGGCAAGGCCCGCGTGGGCTGCCGCCCGATCTCTGTCATGTGCGTTAGGGGCAGCGCCGCTGACGCTGACATGAGGTTGTTGTACAGGTGCGTGCTCACTCTTGCTTCCCCTCTGGCGTACGAGGGCAACCTCGGCTCCTCCCTCACACTAAATGAGACTGTGGCGAGTTGCTTCGTTCCCGGCAATGTGGACATGGAAGAGGGATGGTTTCATACGATCCCCAAGATGATGCACAAGGACTCCAAGGAGGTTCACCTGGGCATATACATTACCAAGTTAACTGTTCATCATTAGTCTTCGCTCAATGTAAACCGCTATCTAAGCATGTGGACACTTCGTATTTGTATAGAACCTTCCATGCATGATCTTTCTCTATTAGAGTATCGCGCTTGAATAAAAGTGTATTCATTTATGGTTTAGTCTAGAATCTTCCATGTATGCTTTTGCTCCATTAGAGTTCTCTCTTGCCATTTATGAGATTAATTGTGAATTTTTACTTATTTTGAAAAGGTGGATAACCCCCGGCCTCTGCATCAATCGATGCATGCAGCCATATTATTAAATAAAATCGTAACAAAGTCTCAAGGTCCAGTAAAGCTCATAGTCCGAGCTTAAAGCGAAACACAATTGTGAAATTTTACTAATGTTGAAAGTGTAAGTGCATCTAGTGCCCCTTAGTGATTTTGGTGTAGTGAAGACTTATAGGTTAAGGGACTAATGTGTCTGTGAGTGTACACAGGTTCTATAAGCCTATGCGGAGTCTGATATTTACGATGATGTCGACCCCTAAAAATGAAGGTCTTCACCTGAAGACTTTGGTTTTCTTGAAGACTTTGATAATGAGGAAATTGGTGTGACCTTGAAGACTTTGATATTGATGCGAGGATTATGAAGCGTGAAGACTTTTGTTTTTGTAGTTTCATTTTCTTCTTCTTGAGTCATAGGAAACACCGTACTATTAAAGGGGTCGAGGTAAAACTAAGGAAACACTTTCCAACTAATGCTCATCTCAAAATCCTACACCTACCTAATCCTTTCGAGTGAAGCCATTGGAAATCTCATACAGTTCATTCAATTTCTTCAGTGATAGAGACGAGACTGAGGAGTTAGGAATTCACCACTGCGGATTGCCTACAAGTAAGGAACATGATAGCCTTGAGGAATTTGAGAGCTCAAATTTCCGACCGTTGCTGTGCTACGCACCAACTGTCCCAAAATATCCTACCCACCTAACGGTCATATCATTGAAGGGCATTTATGTCTTATCATGTTGGGCTGCTCCTAGGCTATAAATAGCTGCCCCTATAACCACTAGCTGGTTGGATGCTCCGAGAGAAACTGACATTTGTCATTGAGACCATCCCACCCTCCAAGGACTTTGAGCGAAAATCATCAAGTGAGGAAAAACCCTAAACCCCAACACCTAAAACCCGAAGTGATTGAGCATCACTGAAGAGATTGTTCCTGTGTGGAACTGATGCTTGTTACCTTTGAGGACTATGCATCAACCAGACGGTTAGGCATCATGGTCTAGAGCGTCCAGGAGGAATTGTGGATCCCCGAGTGACCGAGTCTATGAAGGTTTGGATGTCACCTAAAGACTTACCACGAGGGATTGGGCGAAGTCTGTGTGACTTTAGCTTAACGAGAATACAGTGATGACTGTGTGTCCTCAGGTTTAAATACCTAGCTGCTCCAACCAGACGTACAATTTTCACAACAGTTGGACCTGGTCTACCAAATCGTCGTCTTCACCAAGCTACTAGTTCTATTTCCTCAACCCTTTCATTTCCTCATTCATGTGTTGATGCCCTTGATCGTTATTGTTTGAAGACTTTTACTGAAGACTTTCTCCATTTCCTCAATCCTAATTCTTCAGTCACTTTGTCTTCAGCCTGCTTATCCTATTTTTCACGCTACCTGTGCTCTTTGTATGTTTCATTTCATCATGATGACTATGCTACTGCTTTGTTATGCATGTACCTGAGTACTTATTCGACTGCTTGTAGTTCATCACTTAGAAAATTCCTCAAGTTGTATTTCCTCAGTGGCGAATTTGTAAAAATCACCTATTCAACCCCCCTCTAGTCGATATAACACACTTTCAATTGGTATCAGAGCAAGGTACTCCCTTGTTCTGTGTGATTTTGGTTTAACCACCTAGAGTTTTAGTTATGTCGACTACAGGCATGATCAAGGTCTCGGCTGGGTGTCCTACCTTCGACGAGACGGGCTACCCCTACTGGAAGAATAAGATGCGCATGCATCTTTAGGCAATTGACAACGATCTCTGGTACGTTGTGGAAAATGGTGTTCCCTCCATCTCTCCTTCCCTAAACGCTGCTGATGTGAAGAGATTCAAGCAACTCGACTCTCAAGCGAAGAATATCATATGTGGCCATCTGAGCAAAGGACAGTACGGCAGAGTGAGTACTTTGGAGACATCAAAGCTTATCTGGTGTAGGCTGTCCAAAGTCAATGAAGGAATCTCAACCAACGTGATTCTTGAGTTGACGTTCTTCGCAATCTCTTCAACCGCTTCAAAAGACTCGACAACGAAAATGTTCAGCAAACCTTCCATCGCCTCACTGACATCTCAAATGAGCTTCAAGAACTTGGTGCCACTGACATCACCGACTAGGTGAAGAAATTGCTGAAATCACTTGATTCCTCATTCGACACACTTGCACTAATGATTCAAGAACGTGGAGACTACAAGTCATTGGATCCTGCTGATATCCTCGAGAGGCGAAATACTCATGAGTTCCAACTTGCTAAGAAGAGAGACCTCTACGGACCAAGCCATGGAAGATCACGCGCACTCAAGGCCAAGGCAGTTTCCAAATCTGAAGGAGAGAATTCTGATAGCAGCCTTGCTGATCCTGAAGACTAAGCCAGGAGCTAGCAATGCTCGTGAGGAAATTCTAGAAGTTCTCAAGGTGTGGTCACTTTGGACAATCTTCAAGAGGTGATGACATGAGATCAGATTCCTCTTCCCGCAATTACAAGAAGAGGACTTGCCACAAATGCAAGAAACATGGCCACTACATTACTGATTGTCCTCAGTGGGCTAAGGAATCAAAGAAGAAGAAGTACAAGGATGATAGTTCAGATCACTTAAAGAAGAAGAAGAAATCTTCAAAGTCCTCATCGTCAAAATCTTCAAAGTCTTCATATCACAAGAAGTGCAGTTCCAAAAAGGCTCGGGCATTTATTGGCAAGGAAATGGACTCTGAAGCTGAATCCAAGGAAAATGAGGAAGAGGAGGAATCTGAGGAGTTAAACTCTGGTGTGGCGAGCCTAGCTCTTTCTACTGCTTTCATCAGCAAGTCCATCTTCAACACTGAGGAAAATGACTTCCCCAACACTGCTGATGACGGCGATAATGACTATGCTCCCAGCTATTGCTTCATGCCAAAAGGTGCCAAGGTACTCCAATATCCCTCCTCTGAATCAAGGGAGGATGAATCTGATGAAAACCTCAAACCTAGCTATTCCAAACTTGCTAAGATTGCCGTCAAACAACAAAAGGCTTTTGAAAAGGTTCAAAATCTGCTAGACAAAAGCGATGACCTGTTGGGTGAAGAAATGGATCGAACTCAAACTCTAACTGATGATCTTCAGCGACTCTAGTCCAAGTTTGATAACCTTCAGAGTCATCATCACACTCTCTTAGCCGATCATGAGAAGCTTGCTTATGAATTTCTTCAAATAAAGCAAGATCTTGAGAAGCTAAGGATGAGTTATGAAGATCTTCAGAAGGAAAATGATTCATTGCTTGCTCAACAGATCAGTTCCAATCAGGAAGAATTTATTCCACACTGTTTGAAATGCATTGAACGTGAATCTGCTAATTCTTCACCTAAAAGTTCAAATGCTTCTATTGCTGCAAATTCTTCAACTATCTTTGTGGTCACAAATTCCTCATCTGAGGATACCACAAGTATCACTGATGATAATGCAGGGTCGAATGAATTGTATGTGAGAGGCATGTACAAAAGCCTCAAAGGGCATCAGTCTCTTTGTGATGTGCTTAAGAAGCAGATTCTCAACAGGAACCCTAGGAAAGAGGGTATTGCCTTTGAGAGGAAACTTAATGCTGATGGGACCTACTAGAAACCTGAGCAGTATCCCAAAACCTCATGGGTTGCCGTGAAAGGATCTCCCGTAGATCCATCTACTTTATCTGGCTTTACATGTGAATCTTGATATTCTTCTGATGAGTCATTTGACTCCAACTATAAACTGTTCAAAAATCAGAATGGTGAAGTATTTGCTAGATATGTTGGTACTAACTGCAGGAACGTCCCCCCCTATGAAGAAAATTTGGGTTCCAAAAAGGTGCCTTGAAAGTCTTCAGGTGAATGTCATCACGACACCACCTATGAAGAATAGGAACTCCAGATCAGATTCTTCATATGGACCAAAGTCTTCATATGGATCCAAGTCCTCATATGGACCAAATTCCTCACATGGATCAAATTCCTTAAACGGATTCAAATCTTTATATGAACATCACCGTGCTAACACCTATGTTTCGCAGGGAAAATCTAACAGTTCTGAATATGTGCATTATTCTTCAAATCATTATGTTCATAAGTCATCGAAGAATTTCTCTGCTTATTCATATGCTTACTCTAACCCCTCTTCTGTGAAACAAAGTGAACTCGCTTCAATGCCACCTCTATCTTATGGAGCTCGCAAAATGATGAACTCTTTGCCACTCCTCCAGGTGTGGGTGGTGAAGAAAAAGAACTAATCTCTTATGCGGGGTCAGGTCTCCAAACGAACTTGAATGTCTGAAGAATTTGCTGGAGACCTGGATATGCTTGAAGGGACGCAAGCTAATCATGAAGAAATGAATACTCATTTCTCACGTCCTCATCCTGCTATATCTGTTATACTGCTTGATGAAATTCAATCTGATGAATTTGATGTCATATTCTTCATTGATGAAGTATATGAGTTCGTAAGATGCACTAATTCATCTGCAGGATGATCAACCCAAAGCTACTGAGTTGTTCCTCGACAGTGGATGTACAAATCACAAGACCGGTGCCAAGGACTTATTGATGGACGCTGCTTTATCTCCATCGCATCTAAAGAATATCACCTACGCTGACAAAGGCAAAAGCAAGGTATTGGGTCTAGGTAGGGTTGCAATCTCAAAGGATCGAAACATGGACAAAGTCATGCTTATCAAGTCTTTAGGATTCAATCTCATGTCTGTCTCAATGCTTTGTGAACTTGATATGGTTGTCGTCTTTGGCAAGTATCGTCGCATTGTGCTAATGGAATCTGACAATTCCAAAGTCTTTGAAGGCTTTAGGAGAGGAGACTTGTATATTGTTGATTTCTCTGCAGGACCACAACCTGCCACATGTCTACTTGCAAAAGCTTCAGAAGGTGGTTATGGCATCAACGACTAGGTCATGCTGGCATGAGGAACTTACATACTCTCATGAAGAAGAAGCACGTCATTGGCATCAAGAGTGTCAAATTCCTCCAAGACCCATCTTTGTGGGGCTTGTGAGGCTGGAAAGATTACAAGAGCCAAGCATCCCTCGAAGACTATCATGACTACCACTCGTACTTTTGAATTGCTTCACATGGATCTCTTTGGCCCTACTCATTATGCCACACTAACAAATGCAACATCTCTATATGGCTTTGCTATTGTTGATGATTATTCTCGTTACACATGGGTGCATATCATCCTTTACAAAACTGAAATGCAGGAAGTCTTCAAACGATTTTCCTGAAGGGCCTCGACGAACTTTGGTGTGAAGATCAAGCACATTAGGAGTGACAATGGGACCAAGTTCAAGAATACTGGTCTTGATGACTATCTTGATGAACTTGGTATTACTCACAAGTTATCTGCCCCTTATACTCCTCAGCAGAATGACATCGTGGAGCGCAAGAACACGACTCTTGTTGAGATGGCTTGCACTATGCTTGATGTGATAAAGGCAAGGTGTCCCGTCTTTCAATGAGATGGTGATTATCGTTTCAGAGCAGTAGACTTTGACGATCCGACTACGTATGTGCGAGGACGTCGCGCCTTAGCAATCACTAAACCAACTCCGAGAGGTTATTAACCACGCCGGAGCACGATCAACCTGACCACGAGGGTCTATTTCCTGCGAGCAAACAAAGAACAAGCAAAAAACTGAGATTGCAATCTAGATATTGTGAATATAATATGAAAGCTTTATTGATCAAGATGGGGTTCTGTGACGTCTTGGTCTGGTCGTTGAACACAAACGAAGTACAGAAGTTGCAGCTGTGGCGAACTTTTAATCTAAACAAAACCCAAAGTCTAAATGATGCCCTAAGGGCTGTATATATGGAGGAAGAGGGGGGAATTTCGTGTCCCTTGGGGAAGGGGTCCAAAACCAACTCTATCTCTTATTTCCCCACACATACGGACTCTAAAAACAACTTATACTTATGTATTTCGAAATTACATGGGTCTGGGCCAATAATAAGGTGATGCAACACCTATAATAGCCTCTGGAAAAAATTTATGAAGTGGCATCTTGTATATTTCATCCAAGACTTCATGCAGTCATTATGGTGGCTTGAAAGTCCTGAAATAATAACTCGAAACCATGTTATTGTTTCCCTTGCGCATGCTATCATCTCCATGCTTGTTCTTGCTCCAATGTTCATCCTTCTCCAAGCTAGGCCCTTTATTTGTAAGCAAAACAAATGTATCCAATTTAGGCAGCATCATATTCTCATGAACATTAGAATCATTACCAAGAAACGAAAGTACCTGGTAATTCAATTGGCGTGCGCGAGCTCTAGTAATTGGTCCAGTATGTATAGCAGCAAGGGCAGTGGGTGTAACAACGGTATTGATGTCCTCATCATCCTCCCCTTCTTGAAATGAAGTCGTCCTCGACGGAAGCTCATCTTCCTCACCAAAATAAGGCTTCAAATCTGCAATGTTAAAAGTGGGACTAACCCCAAAATCTGCAGGCAGCTCAAGTTTATATGCATTTTCATTTATTTTCTCCAACACCTTAAAAGGACTATCAGCACGTGGCATTAACTTTGATTTGCACAAATTAGGAAATCTATCCTTACGCAAATGTAACAAAACAAGATCTCCAGGTGCAAACACAACATGTTTTCTACCCTTATCTCCAGCAAGTTTATATCTAGCATTCGTACGCTCAATGTTTTCCTTAGTTAATTCATGCATTTTTAAGATCAATTCAGCACGTTGTTTAGCATGAAAATTAACCTTCTCCGAAGATGAAAGAGGCAACAAATCAATAGGTGCACGAGGTAGGAAACCATACACAATTTCAAAAGTCCACATCTTAGTAGTAGAATGCAATGAACGATTATAAGCAAATTCAATATGAGACAAGCATTCTTCCCACACTTTCTTATTATTCCTCAAAACATCCCTAAGCATAGTAGACAATGTTCTATTGACTACTTTAGTTTGTCCATCAGTTTGGGGGTGACAAGTAGTACTAAAAAGCAGTTTAGTCCCCAACTTAGCCCATAAACATCTCCAAAAGTGGCTAAGAAATTTAGTATCACGATCTGAAACAATAGTATTTGGCACACCATGCATGCAAAAAATTTCACAAAAGAACAAATCAGCAACATTAACAGCATCATCACTTTTATGACATGGTATAAAGTGTGCCATTTTCGAGAATCTATCCACTACAACAAATATGCTATCCCTCCCCTTCTTTGTTCGACGTAAACCTAAAACAAAGTCCATAGATATATCCTCCCAAGAAACACTAGGTACAGGCAAAGGCATATATAAACCATGGGGATTGAGTCGTGACTTAGCTTTTTGACATGTACTGCAGCGAGCAACAAAACGCTCAACATCCCGTCTCATCTTTGGCCAAAATAAGTGTCTAGCAAGTATGTCCTCCGTCTTCTTCATGCCAAAGTGTCCCATTAATCCTCCTCCATGCGCCTCCTGCAACAACAAAAGACGAACGGAGCTAGCTGGAATGCATTGCTTGTTAGTATGGAACACAAATCCATCATTAACGATGAACTTGTTCCACATTCTTCCTTCTTTACAATCCTGCATTACATCTTTAAAATCAACATCATGCACATATTGATCTTTGATGGTCTTCAAACCAAATAATTTGAAGTCAAGTTGTGAAAGCATAGTATAGCGACGAGACAATGCATCAACAATAACATTTTCTTTACCCTTCTTGTGTTTAATAACATAAGGTAAAGTCTCAATGAATTCAACCCATTTAGCATGTCTACGATTCAGTTTAGCTTGACTTCTAATATGTTTCAAAGATTCATGATCAGAATGTATAAAAAATTCTTTGGGCCATAAATAATGTCGCCATGTTTCTAAAGTCCAAACAAGAGCATATAATTCTTTATCATAAGTAGAATAATTCAGACTAGGCCCACTCAGTTTTTCAGAAAAGTATGCAACAGGTTTGCCATCTTGTAATAACACACCGAATACAATTCCACTAGCATCACATTCAAGCTCAAAAGTCTTATTAAAATCAGGAAGTTCGAGTAAAGGATCATGAGTCAACTTATCTTTCGATACCGTGAAGGCTTCTTCCTGTGCGGTACCCCAAACAAAAGGCACATCCTTCTTTGTAAGCTCATTGAGAGGTGCGGCAATGGTGATTAAATCTCTCACAAAACGCCTATAGAAACCAGTGAGGCCAAGAAAACTCCTCACTTGTGTGACCGTTTTGGGTTGCGGCCAACTCTCAATAGCTTCAATCTTGGCTTTATCAACTTCAATTCCCTGTGGAGTAACAACATAGCCAAGAAAAGATACTCGGTCGATACAAAAGGTGCACTTTCCGAGGTTACCAAACAAACGTGCATCACATAGAGCAATAAAAGCAACATGTAAATGTTCCAAATGTTCCTCCAAAGATCTGCTATAAATCAGTATATCATCAAAATAGACTACCACAAATCGTCCAATGAATGCACGTAAAACTTTGTTCATTAATCTCATGAATGTACTAGGTTCATTAGTTAACCCAAAAGGCATGACTAACCACTCATATAATCCAAACTTAGTTTTAGATGTTGTTTTCCATTCATTTCCAATTTCATACAAATTTGATGGTATCCACTACGCAAATCAACTTTGGAGAATATTGTAGAGCCACTCAATTCATCAAGCATGTCATCTAGCCTAGGAATAGGATGACGATAACGAATAGTAATATTATTAATGTCTCTACAATCAACACACATACACGATGTACCATCCTTTTTTGGCACTAGTATAATAGGAACAACACAAGGACTAAGAGATTCGCGTATATAACCTTTGTCGAGAAACTCCTGTACTTGACGCATAATCTCCTTCATCTCTTCTGGATTGGTACAGTATGGCGCATGGTTTGGTAGAGAAGCACCGGGAATTAAGTCAATCTGATGCTCAGTCCCTTGAATAGGTGGTAATCCTGGTGGCACGTCTTGTGGAAAGACGTCAGCGAACTCCTGCAAAATGTTAGTGACAACAAGAGGCAAAGAGGAAGGTACATCCTTGAAAGAAAATAATGCCTCTTTGTACACAAAAGCATACCAAACAGATTTGCTGAAATCTAGATCATCAATATCAGATTTGCTGGCAAGTAAACATGCACTTTTCAATTTAATTTTAGAAACAACACTAGATGGTTTATTATTAGGCTTCATTTGTTGCTCAAATTCTTTTGCCACAATCTTATTTTCACTCTTATTTTTCTCCTATTTTGCTTTATTAGCTCTATTAATATAATCTTTCAAAATGGAATCAGGAGTCATAGGAAGCAAAGTAATATTTTTACCCTTATGAACAAGAGTATACTGATTGTTTCTACCATAGTGTACATAATTTTATCAAATTGCCATGGTCTACCAAGTAATAAGGAACATGCTTGCATAGGTACCACATCACAATCAACATAATCAGCATATGTAGAGATACTAAAATGCACACGAACAGTACATGTTTCCTTAACCTTGCCGTTGTTTTTGAACCATTGGATGTAGTAAGGATGTGGATGTGGTCTTGTGGTGAGAGATAGCTTCTCCACCATCTCCATGCTAGCCAAGTTGTTGCAACTCCCTCCGTCTATGATGACGTGAACAGAACGTTCCTTCACACTCCCTTTGTATGGAACAAATTATGCCTCTAATTTTGCTCAGCTTGTGTGACCTACACACTCAAAACACGTTGAGCAACTAAACATTCATACCTGTCAGCGTCTTCAGGATCCATGTACCGCATCTCATGATCAGAACCATCTCCACCATGTTCTTCACTCGTAATAAGAGCCAAAGTCTCCTCATCATAGTCACTAGCAGATTCATACCCACCATCCTCAGTAGCAATCATCAAACGCTTAGATGGGCATTCTCTCGCATAATGACCTCCACCCTTGCAACAACGACAAATAATATCATGTGCTTGCCCTGTAGATGCCATGGACGAAGAAGAGCTTTGTCCTGAACCGAGAGGTGTACTCCTGGCAGATGGTGGTAGTGGTGCCTGTTTTCTTGTATCTCGGTTGGAATTGGCGACTGAAGTCAGTGGTGCTACAGTAGGACTTGTGGGAGTAGAGGATGTATGTGCTGTCCATGATGAAGATCAACCTGTAGAAAAATTAGGTCGTGCCAATACCTATCGATTCTGCACTTCACGTTCAGCTTTGCAAGCAAGACGGAATAAACCAGTGATATTATTATACTCGTTATACTCTAGAATGGTCTGAATCTCTTTATTTAATCCACCCATGAAACCTGCAAGCATAGCTTCATTATCCTCAACAATACCACATCTAATCATGCCAGTTTGTAATTCCTGATAATATTCTTCTACATAATTTTTTCCTTGTCTTAAACACTGTAATTTTTGAAGTAATTCATGTTGATAATATGCTGGAACCCATTGAGTATGCATAGTAGTTTTCAAAGCAGCCCAAGTAGTTGGAAAATTATTCGGATATAATCTACGATGTTCAGACCACCACACACAAGTAAAACTAGTGAAAGCACAAAGAGCAGCAACGACATGTCTCTCCTCGGGGTATTGTAAACGTGTAAAATGTTGTTCAATTTCTAACTCCCAAGTAAGATATATATCAGGAACATATCTACCCTCAAATGGTGGAATATTCAATTTCAGTTTAGGAAGATGGTCATGATCTCGTACCTGAGCTGGTAGTGCAGGCCTACCATTGCGATTATATGCCTGCGGACGACCTGGTGCTGGTGGTTGCACGTTGTTCCGGTTTTGATCAACCTCATCCTAGTAATCGCCCGCATAATCGTCATCCTCCTCGCACCAGCAGCAGCAGTAGCAGGAGCCAAAGAAGCATCAATAGTAGGTACAACAGCACCCGAAGTTTGGTCATCCTCAAAAGGAACACGCTTCACTCGTCCAAACTGATTCGGAAGGGGGCGTTGTTGTTGTCGTTGCAGAGGTGTGATAGGTGCAGCCGGTGGTGGTTGGGGAAGACGTGTGATCAATTCATTAAACTTGTTATCCAGCTTTGTCTCGAATGACTTCTCCATGCCATATATCTTCTCCATAGCCTCTTCAAATCTATTTAGCACAACTCCCACCTGGCCACTCATCATTTGCTGAAATTTATCATGCAACTCCTTGCTTGTCATGTTCTCCCAGTCAATCTCGTCGGCTTGTGGTCCTACCATGGTTAGCAGCAATATAAACACACAAGAATATGATCCTACAAACTACTAGGAAGTGGTGGTGGTGGTGTGTCACAAATCCGTCAAGCGAATCTCAAATTGTTACGAGTTCTTACCCAGCAGTAGGTGGTGATCGGCAACCATTATAGTCAGAACTCTCAAAGCTTGGATAGAGCAATGGCCAGGGAGAGTCAAACGCACAACATAGATATATGTGGAGCTAGGAAGGCTTATGATATGGTAGCAAAAAGGGCCAGGAATAATCAATTGAGAGATGCAAAGTTGAATAAACGCTCAACGACGGTACTGTGTTGGTCCTAGGCTAGACCGTGCTAGAGACGCGAGCCTAGAACACTAACAAAATCACGGCGCTGTGCGTAAACAAGGGAGGAGCACACTCTGAATTTTCTCTCTCTTTTTTCCCTCTTTTTTTTGCTCCGCAACAATGTTTTTCCGAAAAAGTCTACAAATGGTCTAAAAACTGCCTAGCCAGAATTTTCTAGACTTAGTTTTTTTGAAATCGGAACTATTTTTTTACTGCGGGTAACACAGAAGTTGGGGAATCCGACTTGTTCACGACTCTTAGTATCACGTGATTTGGAAATCGAAAACAAAGGAACAAATACTGGACTCAGACTAGGACTGGTGGTGGAGATGAATCTAGTGGAAACTCGGACTTGTGGCGGATATGTGGTATATGGCAGCGGTGATGACGATGGTGGTATACGGCAGCGGTGATGACGATGGTGGTATATGGCAGCGGTGAGGATGATGGAGGTATATGGAGGCGGCGATGACGATGATGCGTTGGCGGCGTGAAAACTTGTGAGCAGAACTCGAAACTCTAAAGGACTAGACACTAAGACTAGCAACTAGACACGACAATGCAACCGCAAATTCAACAATGCAAAACACTAAAAATATTATGCAAAGGCTCAGATTGGTTTAGATATGATGAACTAACCCTAAATTTTTTTGGCTTTTTCATGGACTGTAGGTAAGAAGAATAGACTCGATCTAAACTACGAAAAACTGTAAAATCTCATCGAGCAACCTGGAAATCTGATAGCACTTGATAAAGGAAAAGGTGTCCCGTCTTTCGATGAGATGGTGATTATCGTTTTGGAGGAGTATACTTTGACGATCCGACTATGTACGTGCGAGGACGTCGCGCCTTAGCAATTGCTAAACCAACTCCGAGAGGTTATTGACCACACCGGAGCACGAACCACGAGGGTCTATTTCCTGTGAGCAAATGAAGAACAAGCAAAAACTAAGATTGCAATATGGATATTGCGAATATAAGATGAAAGCTTTATTGATCAAGATGGGGTTCTGTGACGTCTTGGTCTGGTTTTTGAACACAAACGAAGTACACGATGTTGCAGCTATGGCGAACTTTTAATATAAACAAAACCCAAAGTCTAAACGACGCCCTAAGGGTTGTATATATGGAGGAAGAGGGGGGAATTTCGTGGCCCTTGGGGAAGGGGTCCGAAACCAACCCTATCGCTTATTTCCCCACACATACGGACTCTAAAAACAGCCTATACTTATGTATTTCGAAATTACATGGGTCTGGCCCAATAATAAGGTGACGCAGCACCTATAGTAGCCTCTGGACGAAATTTATAAAGTGGCATCTTGTATATTTCGTCCAAGACTTCATGCACTTATTACGGTGGCTTCAAAGTCCTGAAATCATCACTTGAAACTCCATCCTTGTTTCCCTTGTGCATGCCATCGTCTCCATGCTTGTTCTTGCTCCAATGTTCATCCTTCTCCAAGCTAGGAACTTCATTTGTAAACAAAAAAAATTATCCAATTTAGGCAGCATCATATTCTCATGAACATTAGAATCATTACCAAGAAACGAAAGTACCTGGTAATTCAATTGGCGTGCGCGAGCTCTAGTAATTGGTCCAGTATGTATAGTAGCAGGGGCTATGGGTGTAACAACGGTATTGATGTCCTCATCATGATGAATAGAAGACGCCTCCTCGCTTTTGGCCTGAGGCTATTGATACTATGTGCCACATCATCAATTGGGTATATCTTCACAAATTCTTCAAGAAAACTTCATATGAACTCCTCACTGACAAGAAACCCAATGTGAGTTATTTCGAAGTCTTCCGTGCTAACTCATCACAATTCTAAATTTGCACCGAAAGCACATGTAGGTTTTATGCTTGGTTACGGAACGGACTCACACACCTACAGAGTCTTCAACACCTAGCACCACAAGGTTGTTGAAACTGTGGATGTGCGGTTTGATGAAACCGATGGCTCGCAAAGAGAGCACCTACCTCCTGTGCTAGATGAAATGTCACCTGAGGAATCCATCAAGTTCAAGGCTACTGAGGATGTCATACCGACTGAAGAATCTGCTAAAGAAGTCATTCCAGAACGTGATGAAAATCATGCTAGTGCATTTGAGGAAAATGGCTCTGAAGAAAATGCTGAGCCCACTCAAAGTCATCAACCTGCTCATCCTCGCGTTGCAAATGAAGTGCAGATTGAGAAAATCATCAGCGAGATCAACGCACCAGGTCCTCTCACACGCTCAAGATCTTCACATTTGTCTAACTTTTGTGGGCACTTTGCTTTTGTATCTATCATAGATCCCACCAAAGTTGATGGGGCATTTCTGGAGCCTGAGTGGATTCAAGCGATGCAAGAAGAATTACATCAATTCGAGCTCAACAATGTTTGGGAACTTGTCAAGCGACCAGACCCACGCAAGCACAATATCATTGGTACCAAATGGATTGATAGAGGCAAAGGTGTCCCGTCTTTCAATGAGATGGTGGCTATCGTTTTGGTGGAAGTCGACTTTGACGATCCGACTATGAACGTGCGAGGACGTTGCGCCTTAGCAATCCTAAACCAACTCCGAGAGGTTATTGACCCCGCTGGAGCATGACCAACCTGACCACGAAGGTCTATTTCCTGCAAGCAAACGAAGAACAAGCAAGAAACTAAGATTGCAATCTGGATATTGTGAATATCAGAGGAAAGCTTTATTAATGAAGGTGGGGTTCTATGACGCCTTTGTCTGGTCGTTGAACACAAATGAAGTACGCGAAGTTGGAGCTATGGCGAACTTTTAATCTAAACAAAACCCGAAGTCTGAACGGTGCCCTAAGGGCTCTATATATGGAGGAAGAGGGGGGGGGGTTTCGTGGCCCTTGGTGGAGGGGTCCGAAACCAACCCTATCTCTTGTTTTCCCACACATACGGACTCTAATAATAGCCTATACTTATGTATTTCGAAATTACATGGGCCTGGCCCAATAAAAAGGTGACGCAGCACCTAGAATAGCCTATGGACGAAATTTACGAAGTGGCATCTTGTATATTTCGTCCAAGGCTTCATGCACTCATTATGGTGGCTTCAAAGCCCTAAAATCATCACTTGTAACTCCGTTCTTGTTCCCCTTGCGCATGCCATCATCTCCATACTTGTTCTTGCTCCAGTGTTCATCCTTCTGCAAGCTAGGCCCATCATTTGTAAGCAAAACAAATGTATCCAATTTAGGCAGCATCATATTCTCATGAACATTATAATCATTACCAAGAAACGGAAGTACCTGGTAATTTAGTTGGCGTGCGCGAGCTCTAGTAATTGGTCAAGTATGTATAGTAGCAGGGGCTGTGGGTGTAACAATGGTATTGATGTCCTCCTCATCCTCCCCTTCTTGAAATGAAGTCGTCCTCGACGGAAGTTCATCTTCCTCACCCAAATAAGGCTTCAAATCTGCAATGTTAAAAGTGGGACTAACCCCAAAATCTGCAGGCAGCTCAAGTTTATATGCATTATCATTTATTTTCTCTAACACCTTAAAGGGACCATCAGCACGTGGCATTAGCTTTGATTTGCGCAAATCAGGAAATCTATCCTTACGCAAATGTAACCAAACAAGATCTCCAGGTGCAAACACAACATGTTTTCTACCCTTATCTCCAGCAAGTTTATATTTAGCATTCATACGCTCAATGTTTTCCTTAGTTAACTCATGCATTTTTAATATCAATTCAGCACGTTGTTTAGAATCAAAATTAACCTTCTCCGAAGATGGAAGAGGCAACAAATCAATAGGTGCACGAGGTAGGAAACCATACACAACTTCAAAAGGGCACATCTTAATAGTAGAATGCAATGAACCATTATAAGCAAATTCAATATGAGGCAAGAATTCCTCCCACATTTTCTTATTATTCTTCAAAACAACCCTAAGCATAGTAGACAATGTTCTATTGACTACTTCAGTTTGTCCATCAGTTTGGGGGTGACAAGTAGTACCAAAAAGCAGCTTAGTCCCCAACTTAGCCCATAAACATCTCCAAAAGTGGCTAAGAAATTTCGCTTAGCTAGACTTGATTTCGATGATTTCGCATAGTAGACAATTTCGCATAGCCATCAGTTTGGCTCGTCTTGTAGCTCAAGGCTACACACAGGTTGAAGGAATTGATTTCAATGAAACTTTTGCACCTGTTGCTAGACTTGAGGCTATTCGCATATTGCTTGCTTATGCTAACCATCATAATATCATCTTATATCAAATGGATGTGAAAACTGCATTCCTCAATGGTAAGCTTGAGGAAGAAGTATATGTTGCTCAACCATTAGGTTTTTAAGATCCTAAGCATCCTGACAAAGTCTCCAGACTCAGTAAGGCCCTATATGGCCTCAAGCAGGCCCCTCAGGCGTGGTATGATACACTGAAGGAATTCCTCATGAAGAAAGGCTTCAAACCCAGTTCACTTGACCCAACTGTTTTCACGAAAACATATGGTGATAAATTATTCATTTGCCAAATATATGTCGATGATATTATCTTTGGCTGTACTAACCAACGTTACAGTGACAAATTTGCCTATATGATGAGTGAGGAATATCAAATGTCTATGATGGGAGAATTGAAATTCTTCTTAGGTGTTCAAATTTGTCAACAACGCAATGGCATCTTCATATCTCAAGAGAAATACCTCAAGCATGTGCTGAGGAAATTCGGCATGCAAGATTGCAAAGGCTTCAAAAATCCCTATGCCCACAAATGGCCATCTATGTACCGATGAAATTGGTAAAGACTTCGATCAAAAGGTATACCGCTCCATGATTGACTCTTTAATGTATCTATGTGCATCTAGGCCAGATATTATGCTTAGTGTTTGCATGTGTGCCCATTTTCAAGCTACACCGAAGGAATCACACCATAAGGCTATGAAACATATTCTTTGATATCCAGCTCACACTCCAACACTTGGATTATGGTATCCCAAGTGCTCGGTTTTTGATCTCATTGGATCTTCTGAATCTGACTATGCCGGTGATCGGGTGGATTGCAAGTCAACATCAGGCACACGCCATTTCCTCAGACGATCCGTAGTATGTTGGTCCTTGAAGAAGCAGAACTGCGTATCACTATCTACTGCTGAAATTGAGTACGCCGCTGCTTCTTGCCGTGCTCAATTGTTGTGGATGAAGTAAACCCTCAAGGACTACAACATCAACATGAAGAATGTGCCACTCTACTGCGACAACGTGAGTGCCATCAAGATTGCTCACAACCCTATTCAGCACTCGAAGACAAATCACATCCAGATTCTTCATCATTTTCTTCGAGATCACGTGTTGAAGGGTAACATCTCCATCAACCAGAAGACTGAAGATCAGCTGCAGATATCTTCACAAAGCCCTTGGATGAGAAGAGATTTAGCAAGTTGCGATGTGACCTAAATATCTAGGAATCTTCGAATGTTCTTTGAAAATACACACATCCTAACACTTATGCAAAATTGATGACTTAGATGTGCAACACACGAAGTAACATTTTTCTTCAATCAATGAAGACTAACCATCTAAGTTTGAAGAAATCCATGAAGAATTTGATTCTCAGAGCCCTACGACAAGTGTACGCGGCATCTGAAATCATCATTCTTATATGGTGGGTCACTGATACATCTCCGTCGTATCTATAATTTTTGATTGTTCCATGCCAATATTATTCAACTTTTATATACTTTTGGCAACTTTTTATACTATTTTTTGGGACTAACATATTGATCCAGTGCCCAGTGCCAGTTCCTGTTTGTTGCATGTTTTTTGTTTCGCAGAAACCCAATATCAAACGGAGTCCAAACGGGATAAAAACGGACGGAGAATTATTTTGGAATATTTGGGATTTTCCGGAGGAAGAATCAACGTGAAACAGTGTCCGGGGTGGCCACGAGATAGGGGGGCGCGCCCTCCCCCCTGGGCGCACCCTAGACTCTCATGGGCCACCCGTAAGGTGGTTGACGCTCTTCTTTTGCTGCAAGAAAGCTAATTTTACGAGAAAAATCTGGGCGAAAGATTCACCCCAATCGGAGTTACAGATCTCTAGATATAAAGGAGAACGGTGAAGGGGTAGAATGAGAGAACGTAGAAACAGAGAGGTAGGTCCAATCTCGGAGGGGCTCTCGCCCCTCCCAAGTCATGGGAGCCAAGGACCAGAGGGGAAACCCTTCTCCCATCTAGGGAGGAGGTCAAGGAAGAATAAGAAGAAGGGGGCCTCCCCCCCCTTGCTTCCGCTGGCGCCGGAGCGCTGCCGGGGGCCATCATCATCACCGCGATCTTCACAAACACCGCCGTCATCTTCACCAACATCTCCATCACCTTCCCCCTTCTATATCCAGCGGTCCACTCTCCCGGATCCCGCTATACCCTCTACTTGAACGTGGTGCTTTATGCTTCATATTATTATCCAATGATGTGTTGCCATCCTATGATGTTTGGGTAGATTTTTGTTGTCCTATCGGTGATTGATGAATTGCTATGATTGGTTTGAGTTGCATGTTTTATTATTGGTGTTGTCCTATGGTGCCCTCCATGTCATGCAAGTGTGAGGGATTCCCGCTGTAGGGTTTGCAATATGTTTATGATTTGCTTATGGTGGGTGGCGTGAGTGACAGAAGCACAGACCCGACTAAGTAGGTTGTTTGCGTATGGGATAAAGGGGACTTGATACTTTAATGCTATGGTTGGGTTTTACCTTAATGAATCTTTAGTAGTTGCGGATGTTTGCTAGAGTTCCAATCATAAGTGCATATGATCCAAGTAGAGAAAGTATGTTAGCTTATGCCTCTCCCTCAAATAGAATTGCAATAGTGATTACCGGTCTAGTAACATAGTCAATTGCTTAGGGACAATTTCACAACTCCTACCACCACTTTTCCACACTCGCAATATTTACTTTATTGCTTCTTTATCTAAGCAGCCCCTAGTTTATATTTACGTGCTCTTTTTATCTTGCAAACTTATCCTATCACACCTACAAAGTACCTCTAGTTTCATACTTGTTCTATGTAAAGCGAACGTCAAGCGTGCATAGAGTTGTATCGGGTCGATAGAACTTGAGGGAATATTTATTCTACCGTTAGCTCCTCGTTGGGTTTGACACTCTTACTTATCGAAAGCTGTTGCGATCCCCTACACTTGTGGGTTATCAAGACCTTTTTCTGGCGCCGTTGCCGGGGAGTCATAGCGTGGGGTGAATATTCTCGTGTGTGCTTGTTTGCTTTATCACTAAGTAATTTTATTTGCTGTTCTTAGTTGTTTTCTATCTTTAGTTATGGGTAGGAAACGCAAAATACCAAAAAAATTAGTTGTACCTACTGCTCCAATGGTTGAAGAACCACTCAAAATCTATCACACTACTGAAGCTTTTTACTTGGATCATCTTCGGTCCCTTTATGCTCGTGCTGAAACCCCAACTAGCTTAGTTGAGGGCAAATCTTTAGATGAGCATGCTTGTTTTGTGCGACATCGTATATCTGAAAAAGGGAAACTATTATGGGATCAAATTCAACGTTTGCAATGCTATGCTTGGAATTTATGTGAAATATATGATGTTACTTGTTGTTCTGAAAACCCTAAGAAACACCTTCCCTACCAATGTGAGTTTGATAATGGAATCGTATCTTCGTATGCTAAGGATGTTTATAATTACTATGATGTTCAACAAATTGAAGAATTTGTTGCTTTTAAGGATTCTTATGAAATTGCTTCTTTGATTGAAAAGTATGATGCTACTCTTTACAAATCTGAAATTTTTTCCATACTTGATTATTGTTATTGTAATTATGCTTCTAATGCCTATGTTAAACCATATATTGAGAAATTCTCTGCTGTCCAAGAAGAGACTATATTTTGCAGGAAGCTATGGAAGAAGAAATTGATGAAACTGTGAGCTCATTGGATGAAAAAGATGATGAGGAGAGCGAAGAACAAAAGGAGGAAGATCGAATTGATCACCCGTGCCCACCTTCTAATGAGAGTAACTCTTCAACTCATACATTGTTTAATTTACCTTCGTGCTTACCGAAGGATGATTGCTATGATGATTGCTATGATGATTGTTATGATCCCGTTGATTCTCTTGAAATATCCCTTTTTGATGATACTTGCTATGCTTGTGGCCAAGATGCCAATATGAATTATGCTTATGGAGATGAACTTGCTATAGTTCCTTATGTTAAACATGAAATTGTTGCTATTGCACCCACGCATGATAGTCCTATTATCTTTTTGAATTCCCCCTATTACACTATATCGGAGAAGTTTGTGCTTATTAAGGATTATATTGATGGGTTGCCTTTTACCGTTGCACATGATGATTTTGATGAATTTAATATGCATGTGCTTGCTGCTCCTACTTGCAATTATTATGAGAGAGGAACTATTTCTCCACCTCTCTATGTTTCCCATACTATGAAATTGCAAGAAACTGCTTATACTATGCATTGACCTTTACTATGTGTGCATGAATTGTTCTTTTATGACATGCCGATGCATAGGAAGCGAGTTAGACTTTGTTGTTGCATGATTTATGTTACTTTGTGCTCACTACTAAATTACAAATCATTGTTAATTAAAATTGGCTTTGATATACCTTGGGATCCGGGTGGATTCATTATTTGAGCACTAAATGCCTAGCTTAATGGCTTTAAAGAAAGCGCTGCCAGGGAGACAACCCGGAAGTTTTAGAGAGTCATTTATTTATGTTGAGTGCTTTTATATAGTTTAAAAACAGAAAAATAAATAAAGAGGGGAACCTAAAAACTTTTCAAAAAAGAAAGTGAAAGTAAGAAAGACAAGCATTGTTGAAGTTGGAGAGCTCCTTGAACTTTGTTCATGCTCACGAAAACTTTGTGAATCTTGATTACAGAAACTTTTCATCAACAATAACTATCCCCTTGTACAATTCCATTGTATTATAAAAATAACGTGCTAAGGTTTTCTTTTAGGATGTTTGCAATGCTTGTTGGTTTGTACGGTGCAGGACAGAAACTTTAGCTGTAGTGCGCGATTTTACATTTTTAACTGGGACGTCAAACGGTTCTGATTCCTTTTGAAATGTCTTTCCGTAGAACTTGTTTATTTTTCCTAATTTGGGTAGAATTTGTGGGGTAACATAAGTATGGTGGATGTTCAGATTGCTACAGACTGTTCTATTTTTGACAGATTCTGTTTTTGATGCATAGTTTGCTTGTTTTGATAAATCTATCAATTTATATGAGTGGATTAATGTAGCGACCCGACCCGAATGGATCGAATCTCTGTGCTTAAGTGTCATCCCTGGATCGGTATGCTGACACACACAGTACTCGAGGATTTATAACAGAGGTAAATCACATGTATAAAGTAACGTAAATACTATTACCTCAATCCAAATAGCGGAAGTAACAAGGTTGTGGATTCCCATAAACACCAACGGCAAAGTTGAGTGTAGAAACCGTAACCCTAACGTATCACTTACTCGTCGTAAGATATCCTGCAACATGAGACGTTGCAGCCATGTAGGTCAGTACATTGAATGTACTGGCAAATTCACACCATAGAGCAATGATGAATAAAGGCTATCACTACATGCATATATGGCTGGTGGAAAGCTCTATGGTTACAGTTTTTGCGAAAAGCCAATTTTTCCCTACTACAAAGGAATAAATTTTATTTAACTATCATGGTGGTTGTTAAACATTGAGAATGGTTGACAGCATTCTCAATCCCAATTAAAAATATCATCATTAACCCAACAAAATTAATTAAAGTAACATGATGAGATTCACATGATATCCAAGTACTAGATACTCAAAACGTCCATAACCGGGGACACGACTAATCATGATTAGTTTGTACACTCTGCAGAGGTTTGCGCACTTTTCCCGACATGACTCGATCTCCTCCGTTTGATTTCTCGCACTACATGGTGTTAGAGAAACGGATGACCGAGACATAGTCTTTCAGAAGCGCTTGCACCTTACATAACGGGTAGACCGTACCAACCTACAACCCCTACATCAGCTAGTCTACCACTGTAAAAGTTCGCACGACTTAGTCAACTATGCTAGAGCCCATAGTAGCATGTGGCTGCACACGGAAGTTTCTAGCATGAATAATCTTATGATCCCTTTGAGCCTGGGTGACGGTCCGAAGAAAAACAGGCAAATCCTGGAAACCAGGTACCTCAATCCACCCAGATGTGTATTTAAGTTGCCACCTTAAGTAAACCATTAATTAACAATCTCACATCTGTCATGGATACACTCACCCAATCTATGTCTACTAGCATAGCATGGCATAATAAGCAAACATAGAAGTAACTCCCGAAGGTTTGAAAATAAAACAGGTAATAGGTACTACCTCATCTATTTCCCAAAACCCACATATTAATCAGATCGTAATCATGCAATTGTTTGAGGATTGATCTAATGCATAAAAACTGGGTATGAAAAGGGATATGATCAAAGTGTGAACTTGCCTACAATGTTGATGAAGATGGTTCGCACTCAACTCCTGGTAGTTCTATTCGTCTCACTCCATTCAATCTATTGTAAGCAAGCAATAGTAACCACACATAAGCAATCACTCAGAAGAATCGAAAAGAACGAAGAAAAACGATTTAGAAAACATCAACCAAGCAAATAACTCTTGCAACGTAAAACAATTTCTAACAGCACCAAAATTGAGTGAATTTGGCCTTATCAGAAAGTTTAGGTCAAGAGTTTCAATTTGCAAAAAGAATCAACTAAAACGGAGTTATAAAACTCGAGTTATGATCAAACGAAGTTTGAATACAAATCTAATCTAAATTCAAATTTTAAACTTTCAAAAACATGTTTAAGTTGTTTATCTGGATAGAGGGAATCATAACAAAGACGTGGGCGTTGGTTTCGTTGGATTTGGATAAGCGGACAAAAAGTTGTGAGGGTTTGAAGTCCAGGGGCTAAATTGTAAATTAAACATCTACAAAGAAGTCCCTGAATAAAACTAACAGAAAAAGAAAAAGTCTATATAACGAGCGTTCGTTACAGAACACCAACGAACGAAAAGTCGTTCGCTGAGTATACCCAACCGGTGAACGTTCGCAAAATAACTTAACCAAAAAAATTAACCGTCTAATAAAAACCGATCTAAACTAGGAAAACTGGGCGGGTTTACGGGTTATACCGGCTCGGCGGTTTAGGCGGAGAAAAACCGCCGGTGAAACGGGACGGCGAACGGCGGACGGCGGGCGGCTCCGGCGAACTCGGGGACGACGGCTCCAGGCGTCGTGGGAGGCGGCGAAGAGCCGGGGCGGGGCGGCGTGGAGCGGCGGTTGTGGTGGTGGTGGTGGTGGCGGCTCCGGCTGACGCATGCGGCGGCGGCGGCAAGTGCGTCGGTGGCAGTGCGATCCGGCGGCGGTGGCGCGTTGCGAGTAGAGGCGAGGCGGCGCGTCGAGGGGAAAAAGAGGGGCGGGGGGCCGGCCTCGCCTTATAAAGGCCAGGGGAGGGTGCAGCTTGGAGGAGGGGGCAGGAGGCGGCGGGCGGCATGCTGGCGGCGGACTCCCGCTCGGCGGAGGAAGGCGGTGCGGCTGGGTTGGGCCTGGCTGAGGAGCTGGGCCGGCCCAGTCGGCGAGAGGAGAAGATTTAAAAAAAACATTTTCAAACAAACAAAAATAATAAAACCAAACAAATAAATATATTATATAGGCATATAATATATCAAAATTTTCAGAAAAACATTTTCTACAGCATGAACATTATTCTAGCTTAAAATAAAAACCACAACAATTCTAATAATTCAAATAGTGCTACTGGCCTATTTAAAACCCAATAAAATCATTTAAAAAAACAAAATGGTTTCAAATTTATTTCTCTCCAATTTTCTATTGTAGGGAATCATGTTACCCTAATTTCTGTATATTTTATTTTTTTGGAGAAAAATAATTTGAATAAAACTCCAATAACTCCAAATTGAAAAATAAATTCAAAAGAACTTTGAATTTAATTCTTTAAAAACTCCCAACTCATATTTCATATAATTTGAAGAAGTCATTTTATCTTCTCTCATGAAAATCATTGAGTTGCATGAAGTTTATGAATCGAAATATTTCCAAATGAAATTCAAATATTTTCAAATACTCTTTCATTTAATTAAATGGAAGAAGTCATATCATCTTCGCTCAAGGGTTTTGTATTTGAAAAGAATTTGAATTCATGAAGGTCAGAAAAAATGAAAGTTTGGGAAAGTCCTTTTATTCCCTCTCATTTAACTTTCAAAAAGTTTTGAATTTCACTCAATCAATCAATCAGTCAAACAATCAATCAAAACTATCTATTTGTTTATAACATTCCAAAATTTAGAATTTTGGGATGTTACAAACCTACCACCCTTAAAATGAATCTCGTCCTCGAGATTCGGAGAGGCTAGCAAGAAATAGGTTAGGGTTTGGGGGTCTTCACAAAATCCATCAATCGTCTTCGAGGGTCACGGGTGCTACCACCCTTAGAAGCATCGTTATGGTTCCATCAAAACTCATATACTCCATCCTTATTCCTGACAGTGTCGGTCTTCTCAGATCTCGGGAAAATTCCTTCTCTGGGCTCTTCCGGTAGTGGCATAACCTTTTTCCTTAATTCTTGTATCCATTTCATCCTGGTAAGGTTATTCCATGACTGGGTCTTCATAGCTGACGGGTCTGGTGCCAATACTAAACAGCTATCGATATCTCATGGTGGTCAACCATTTATGGTTTCTCCTGCAGGAAATGGGTCTGGGTTGAACCTCACCGTATATCCTACGATTGGCAACAACTGCCTTGTACAGGGGAAAAATACTTATACCATTCTAAGGTTCAAACAAGGTTTAATATCATCGTCGCTCTACTATAGGTAAGTCACTCAGATTTACCCTCCCATATAGCAAAGCGAATAATAAGAGTAAGTCGGTATGGTGATCAATCCATCCCGCACCCAAATCATTACCTTATATATAGTTTAGCGAATCTCGCATTCTAACACTCGGTCATCCTCACCAGCATTGCAGAATTTCTCTTGTCAACGAACCAGGTTCGGATAAATCCATTGTTTCTGCAAGCCAAACAAACATCTATCGTTCCTTAACAACTCTCAGGTTTTGCGTAAACTCCTATAGGATCGTCTATCGATAAAATCATAACTTCTTCAGGGTTTTACTTCAACAAGAGTGTGCTTGATGCTTAGCAGATCCTGGGGCCTGTGTGTTATGTCCCATCTCCTCACTTGTAAACCTTGAACTCATCCTCGGGGCAACTGATCATTATACAAACATCCAACTTCCTAGCATTCATAAATCCATCCAATGGTATTGTCTTCCTTCCTTCTACTGGTACCCAACTAAGAAGTGATTACTCAAACTCATCCTGGAGTTACAATTGCCCCATACTTCCAACATCATACCTCCTTTATACCCAACAGTACTTCATCCCTTCATACTCTTGGGATATCCCACATATCACGACAAAACTCGTACTTGTTTAGTCCGAAATCCACTCTGTGGAATATCATTACCCTTTCCAGGGGTCAAATCTCCTCACAGGGTACTACCACCCTTAAAATGCTCCAATCTCATCCATAGACCTTATTTCTCATATCCTCGAAAATGGTCAAGATCTTTGTTCATAGAGTAACAACTCATAAAATCCAAATCAGTACCAATGATGATAACTTTATTGATTCTCCAATTACTACAATCTCCTGTATTTCCATTACAGGCCTTAACTCAACACCTCAATATAAAAGAAAAAAAACTCTCACTTCTACTACTCCATTTCTTCTGTTACAAATTCAACTATTATCACCAGTCTCCTTCTCCTTCGAACAATCTCTGGAAAAGTGCCCTGCTACATTACAACGGAAACATATTACTTCTGACAAGTTTCGAGGTTTCCTTGTGATTATATAGCCTCCTTGGGTCCTTGGCTTCCTTTTTGGGCAATTGCTGAGGTAGTGCCCTGACTCCTTGCACCTATAACGGGTGATATGACTCAGGTCCTTCCTGGAATCCAATCTACTTCTCTTTCTGGACTTTTCCATTCCAATCAGGGCTTCTATTTCCTGTGGGTCATACTCTACTTCCTCTATCGGGAATTTTACTAGATCCCCATTCAGACAATTCTGGGAGAGGTGTCCTTCTTCTCCACATGAATAGCAAGACTTGGTGCAGGGTTTAATTGGGTCTTCTTCAGGTGTGTCCTTCACTTCTTCCTCCATCACAGGTTCTTCTAAAAATTTCCATAAGGGCTCCTTTCATTGTTTCCTTCTTCTGCTGAATGGCTCTTTGTACCATGGGGTAAATATGACACTGAGCAGGGTAGTGGGTAGTTCCTTCACACAAGAAACAAGTAATCTGCCTAGTTGGGCATTCTTCAGCTGGGTGACTTCCTTCACAATTAGGGCATTCATCCTTGTGCTCCTTATGGTTGTGTCCAATTTCTCCTCAAAGCTTGCATGCACAAGACTTCCTCATAACATTTCCATAAGGCTCCAATTTCTGGGACACAAACCGAGACTTTAGAAAGGTTAACTTAAATTCTTCCCAAGTGGTTACTCCTTGCCATCCATTGATGGTTTGGTACATCCTCCACCAAGTTGCAGCACCTTTTTCAAAGCATTGAAGAGCATGTTGGGTCATATCCTTTCCGACTATCGGGTTATTCTCCATATGATCTTCCATATTCTGAATCCATCGGTCTGTCTCCAATTGACTCATCGGTCCAGAAAATACAAGCTCATCTCTATTCATCCTCTATTGGGTCCATGGGTTTGGGGTGGGATAAGATAGATAGAGAGGGAAGCACATAATACAAACAATAGTTTTGAAAAGGGCATTTTATTTTGTGGCTGTCGGAAAAACATCAAACAAATGACAGCTCACAAACGTCGCATCTAAATGTAAGTATTAAAACAGGGGTTTGGTCTTCTAAAGGTCAACAAATCTTCAAAGTCATCAAACTCTTCAGGTGTTGTTCATGTCTCTGATGGCTTCTTCCGATCATACTTGTCCTTCTCAAGTTCCTCTGCCAGATCTTTGTTGACGTGAATTCTCTAGTGACATCCTTTAATATTCCCGGAGCTGCGTTCCAAAATTCTAGGTTTCAACATCCTCGACATGAACCATGGTCCTACTATCCTTCGGTTCCTGACAAATCTCCGGTATCTCGAGGTTTAGCTCCTCCAGCTTGGCTACTTTCAGCTTCTGGTTCCTGAGTTTTTCATGAATTGCCTCCTTGTCAAATATAGCTTCCTGCATATCCATCTTAAACTTCTTGATGTAATACTCCAGATCCTAGTGATACACCATCTAAGGTTAAAACTTGATCTCTTGCTGGTAGGTGCTCTATTAGCCCCTTTGTCATCCAATTCTTCCGAAAGATGCATGCTTAACACCTCACGGTGACATTAGCATGAGCGAGTGATAGCATCATGGAAATCCATGTTATGACGATGTCTCTGCCATGAGCTATCATTCCATAATTAATATCTCCTGTCTTGGGGTTTTCTTGACAAAAAAATTGAGTTCTAATGCTCCATCTTCCCGTCTTTCTTCGATACACCCTGATCTCGGGTATTGACAACTTCCTTAGTCTAACAAGCTCTATCAGAGTAGCCTTCCTAGGTCATACCAATCTGGAAATTCTTCAGAGCCTTCAAATTCTCCTAGTCTTCGGGGTCTTCAATCGTTGTAGTTAGCACGGTAAAATCCTCTTTATTCCAACATAGTCTTAGTTGTCTGATATCTTTGTACTCTTTGGAGTGGTCTCATCAGTCGAATCTTCATGTGGTCAAAAGGGGAAAGGGGTATAGTCTCACTAAAAGGGACTATTTGAATAAGCTTAGAAGAGAAGAGAGGTAAAAGATCTTTTTAAAAAGAAAGTTGTAGAGAAAAAATCTTTCCTATGGGCTTGCCAGTTTCTACGGTCACGTCCTACAGTCAACATGTGCTCTGATACCATCTTGTAGCGACCCGAACCGAATGGATCGAATCTCTGTGCTTAAGTGTCATCCCTGGATCGGTATGCTGACACACACAGTACTCGAGGATTTATAACAGAGGTAAATCACATGTATAAAGTAACGTAAATACTATTACCTCAATCCAAATAGCGGAAGTAACAAGGTTGTGGATTCCCATAAACACCAACGGCAAAGTTGAGTGTAGAAACCGTAACCCTAACGTATCACTTACTCGTCGTAAGATATCCTGCAACATGAGACGTTGCAGCCATGTAGGTCAGTACATTGAATGTACTGGCAAATTCACACCATAGAGCAATGATGAATAAAGGCTATCACTACATGCATATATGGCTGGTGGAAAGCTCTATGGTTACAGTTTTTGCGAAAAGCCAATTTTTCCCTACTACAAAGGAATAAATTTTATATAACTATCATGGTGGTTGTTAAACATTGAGAATGGTTGACAGCATTCTCAATCCCAATTAAAAATATCACCATTAACCCAACAAAATTAATTAAAGTAACATGATGAGATTCACATGATATCCAAGTACTAGATACTCAAAACGTCCATAACCAGGGACACGGCTAATCATGATTAGTTTGTACACTCTGCAGAGGTTTGCGCACTTTTCCCCACATGACTCGATCTCCTCCGTTTGATTTCTCGCACTACATGGTGTTAGAGAAATGGATGACTGAGACACAGTCTTTCAGAAGCGCTTGCACCTTATGTAACGGGTAGACCGTACCAACCTACAACCCCTACATCAGCTAGTCTACCACTGTAAGAGTTCGCGCGACTTAGTCAACTATCCTAGAGCCCATAGTAGCATGTGGCTGCACACGGAAGTTTCTAGCATGAATAATCTTATGATCCCTTTGAGCCTGGGTGGCGGTCCGAAGAAAAACAGGAAAATCTTGGAAACCAGGTACCTCAATCCACCCAGATGTGTATTTAAGTTGCCACCTTAAGTAAACCATTAACTAACAATCGGCGGTTAGGCGGAGAAAAATCGCTGGCGAAACGGGACGGTGAACGGCGGACGGCGGGCGGCTCCGGTGAACTCGGGGACGATGGCTCCGGGCGTCGCGGGAGGCGGCGAAGAGCACGGGGTGGGGCGGTGTGGAGCGGCGGTTGCGGTGGTGGTGGTGGTGGCGGCTCCGGCTGACGCATGCGGCGACAGCGGCAAGTGCGGCGGCGGCGGTGAGATCCGGCGGCGGCGGCGCGTTGCGAGGAGAGGCGAGGCGGCGCGTCGAGGGGAGAAAGAGGGGTGGGGCGGCGGCCTCGCCTTATAAAGGCCATGGGAGGGTGCGACTTGGAGGAGGGGGCAGGAGGAGGCCGGAGGCAGTACGACGGCGGCGGGCGGCGTGCTGGCGGCGGACTCCCGCTCGGCGGAGGAAGGCGGTGCGGCTGGGCTGGGCCTGGCTGAGGAGCTGGGCCGGCCCAGTCGGCGAGAGGAGAAGATTTTTTTTAAACATTTTCAGACAAACAAAAATAATAAAACCAAACAAATAAATATATTATACAGGCATATAATATATCAAAATTTTCAGAAAAACATTTACTACAGCATGAACATTATTCTAGCTTAAAATAAAATCCACAACAATTCTAATAATTCAAATAGTGCTACTGACCTATTTAAAACCCAATAAAATCATTTAAAAAACCAAAATTGTTTCAAATTTATTTCTCTCCAATTTTCTATTGTAGGGAATCATGTTACCCTAATTTCTGTATATTTTATTTTTTTGGAGAAAAATAATTTGAATAAAACTCCAATAACTCCAAAATTCAAAAGAACTTTGAATTTAATTCTTTAAAAACTCCCAACTCATATTTCATATAATTTGAAGAAGTCATTTTATCTTCTCTCATGAAAATCATTGAGTTGCATGAAGTTTATGAATCGAAATATTTCCAAATGAAATTCAAATATTTTCAAATACCCTTTCATTTAATTAAATGGAAGAAGTCATATCATCTTCGCTCAAGGGTTTTGTATTTGAAAAGAATTTGAATTCATGAAGATCAGAAAAAAATGAAAGTTTGGGAAAGTCCTTTTATTCCCTCTCATTTAACTTTCAAAAAGTTTTGAATTTCACTCAATCAATCAATCAATCAAAGAATCAATCAAAACTACCTATTTGTTTATAACATTCCAAAATTTAGAATTTTGGGATGTTACAATTAAGCCATGGAAAGTTATATTACAGTAGACACAATGCAAAAACAAAATATGAATTGGTTTGCAATAGTACTTAGAGTGGTGATTTGCTTTATTATACTAACGGATCTTACCGAGTTTTCTGTTGAAGTTTTGTGTGGATGTAGTGTCTAGTCGAGGATGTCTCGATATGAGGAAAAGGAAGAGAGGCAAGAGCTCAAGCTTGGGGATGCCCGAGGCACCCCAAGTAAATATTCAAGGAGACTCAAGCGTCTAAGCTTGGGGATGCCCCGAAAGGCATCCCCTCTTTCTTCAACAAGTATCGGTATGTTTTCGAATTCGTTTCGTTCATGCATTATGTGCAAGTCTTGGAGCGTCTTTTGCATTTAGTTTTCACTTTTCTTTTATGCACCATGTTGGTATGAGATAGTCCTTGGTTGATTTATATAATTCTCATTGCACTTCACTTAAATCTTTTGAGTATGGCTTTATAGAATGCTTCATGTGCTTCACTTATATCATTTGAAGTCTGGATTGCCTATTTCTCTTCACATAGAAAACCGCCATTTGTAGAATGCTCTTTTGCTTCACTTATATTTGTTAGAGTGTGGGCATATCTTTTGTAGAAAGAATTAAACTCTCTTGCTTCACTTATATATTTTTAGAGAGATGAGAGGAATTGGTCATTCACATGGTTAGTCATAAAATCCTACATAAACTTGTAGATCGCTGAATATGATATGTTTGATTCCTTGCAATACTTCTGCGATATAAAGGTGGTGATATTAGAGTCATGCTAGTGAGTGGTTGTGGATTGTAGAGACACTTGTGTTGAGGTTTGCAAGTCCCGTAGCATGCACGTATGGTAACCGTTGTGTGACAAATTTGAAGCATCGGGTGTTTCTTTGATTGTCTTCCTTATGAGTGGCAGTCGGGGACGAGCGATGGTCTTTTCCTACCTATCATGGCATTTCCATAGCCATTCCGAGATATATTTCCATGCAACTTTCATCATCATCATATACTTGACTTGAGCATTCATTGTCATATTGCTTTGCATGATCGTAAGATATCTAGCATGATGTTTTCATGGCTTGTCCGTTTTTTCATGTCATTGCTACGCTAGATCATTGCACATCCCGGTACACCACCGGAAGCATTCATATAGAGTCATATCTTGTTCTAGTTTCGAGTTGTAATTCATGTGTTGTAATCAATAAAAGTGTGATGATCATCATTATTAGAGCATTGTCCCCCCCCCC